>NC_077231.1:326885673-327030673 GCF_027887165.1 Monodelphis domestica
CGGGAGCCCCTCCACCATTCATCTGCCTCCTTTCTCTGAGGGACAAGCAGGGGCTCTCGTGGCGTTTGTGAGGCAGCGGCGCCCTCTGCTGGCCGCCACGCGCAATGGCTCGCTGCGCTGGTCGCCACTGAAGCGCAGAGGGAAGGGAGGGCCGGGGCTGCGCTTGCGCTCTGGGCCCAAGACTCTGGGCGCCCTCCCCAACGGGGCTGAGCTCGCAAGTCCTGCCTCCCTGCCCGTCTGGCCCTGTGCCGGGAGCCCCCGGCTGGCGGGTTCTGCCTGAGGCCCAAAAGGGTTCGAAGGAGGAGGCGGGGCGCCTCGTGCCGGCCCTCCCGCTTCCCCTTTCCTCAGGCTCTGGGGCGCCGGGGGCAGATGGCAGCCTGGCTGGCAGGGACGACACAGGCTCCCACGGGCAGAGGCCGGAGGGTGGCGTCCCTCCTCCCATCAATGGAGGGAGCTTCACCCTCCTTCGCCGAGGTCCCCAAAGTGCCTTCAGGGCAGCCTTGGCTTCCTCCCTGGGACGCTGACACGTCCTGGCTGGTGACTGGGCCGGTCCCTCCCCCCGTGGCCCAGCCTCGTGGCTCTTCCTTCACCTCGGAACCAACTCCCAGACGGGCTTCCGGAAAACTCTGTTTGTGTCCGGGAAGAAGGAAAGTGTGAAAACCCAGTAGGAGACAGGGGGGCGTGTCCCCACGTGGCCTTGTGGCCACCCCTCCTCCCTCCCGTGGCGCCTGGTGACTCGTGTTGGGACGGGCCTGCTCTCGCGTCCCAAAGGGGGCCCGAGGCAGCGGGGCGGGCTGTGGTTGGGGAGCTGGAACAAGCAGCCGTGGTAGGAGGCCTCCCTGGCTCGCTCGTGACCGCGGCACAGCCTGAGCCACGGGGAAGTCTCCGGAAGAGGGCGGGAGCAGCAGACTGGCCTCGGCCCTCCCTGGAAGCCTCCTTCCGCCAATCACGAGGCTGCCCCCTGCCACGGAAGCCCCCTCGGCCCAGGACCCCAGAATGAGCAGGGCCTGCAGGGGGAGCCTGGCGGGGAGGGGACGGCGCGGCTCCCCGAGGGCCCTGCTCTGCCCCCTCTCTGCTGCCCAGGACGATGTGGCCTCTGCGGGTTGCCGGGCAGGCTCAGCACCATCTTCCAGAAAGCCCGCCTGGACCCTCCCTCCAGAAGGCCCTCAGAGAGGCGCAGCCGGGCGAGTGGAAGCCCCCGCCAGGCCCTCCATCCCCCTCCATCCCCCTCCTCAGCCACCCCTGGCTCGGGGGCTCCTGGAGGGTCACGGCCGGGAGGGGTCCCCCGAGGCTCCACAGCCCCCCCCCCAGCCTCCCCGCCGGCTGCTGTTGGGGGGGCCAACGGCGTCCGGAGACCAGGATGGCAGGGCCGGCCCTGGGGACGGCGGGCCTCAGCGGGGGGCGGGGAGGCCCCCAGGCCAGCACGGACCCGGACTAGGGCAGGCATCCTACGAGTAACAAAAGCGACTCCTCCGCGGGCCAGCCTGAATCTCCCTCCGCCTCAGTCTTCCCCCTGTGCTCAGGCATGCCCCGAGGGGGCCGGGCCGAGCCAGACATTCCCCAGAGGCTGCTCTCAGGGTCTGCCCTTGCTGGCATCTTTGGGAGCCGCCCCCAGAGGAGGGGGGGGGTCAGAGGGGGCGGGGAGGGTCACGGGAGGAGGCCACGTCCATACAGACGGCGCATGCCGAGGCCCCAAAGCCAAGCACCAATGACGCAGGGGGGGGGGAGGTGTGGACGGAGGCGTGTCCACCGAGACCCCGGAGAAAGCGGGGAGGAGCCCCCCGTGGGGGCGTCACATGGTCTGGGGGGCTCGCGGGGAAGAGGAGGGGCCTCCCTCCCTGCCAGGACGCTCTCCCTTGGCACAGGGAGCCAAAGAAGGCGGGGTGGGGGAGGGGCTCCCGCTGCCCCGCCCGCCCGCCCCGGCCGCTCACCTTCGGACTGGAGGGTGTCCAGCGGCGTCTGCGTCTCCTTGCAGTAAGAAACGACCTCCCGGGGCAGGAAGTCCACTTGGGTCACCTTGGACACGCCCAGCTTGTGCAGCCTGCGCCTGGAAGGACAGACGGACGGAGCGGGCGTGAGGCGGGCAGGCGCCCGCAGGCAGCCCTCGCAGTGCCAAGCACAAGGGGGGGGCATAACTCATGGGCTCCTCCCAGAGCCTCAGGCTCTTCTTCTACCACCTGAGGGGCAGGCCGGCTCCAAGGGCGGGACTCCCCCCCCCCCCAACTCGGGCACAAGGTTCTGAGAGAAGGCAGTGGGGGGGCCAAAGCCTCCCCCCCCCCACCCCATCCACGGCTTCAGCCAACTGACCACTAGCGAAGAGTCCGAGGAGCACCGGGGGAAGAGCCGCACCCAGAACCCGGGACTTGTTCAGCCTGACAGTGCTTCAGTCATCTCTCCCAGGGCCTCCCCTGCACCCCCAGCCCCTGACCCCAGGAGGCTCTCTCCGTGGCCTGTGGCCTGGGGTCAGAGCAGGAGGACACGGGCTTCTCCACCAGGATACGTGTGTGCGTGTACACACGGGTGCGCAGGAAAGCAGCCTCTGTCCAGAGAAGCTGTGCTTGAGCAGAGCCTGGAGGGAGAGATGGTGCTCCAGGCCGAGAGCACAGTCTGGCCAAAGGTGTGGAGGCCAGAGCTGAAATGGCAGCCAGGGACCAGGAGATCTGTCCGAAGAGACTGAACAGTGCGGCTCAGCACAGAGCCTGGCAGGGATCCAGGGAAGCCAGCCTTCACACGTCGGGGAGGGGGGTCCACCAGGACTCTCCTCTACTGCGGGGAGGGGGCGGCCCTGCTGGGCACCTGGCTGTGCAGAGGCTGGAGGCAGGGAGGGCAGCGTCTCTGACGGACAGACATACGGATGCTGCAAGCCTTCCGGGGCCTCAACAGACAGAAAGGGGGTCCGGAAGAGGCTGGGGAAGGAGCTCTCCATCGGATGGGGGCGCCTGAGGTGCCTCCAGGACATAGACTCGAGGAAGAGATTGAGCCGGGCCCAGGAAAGCTGGGAGCCCAGCGGAGTCGGGGAGGCCTTTGGGGGAATCCCCACTGGAGGGCAGGGCAGGAGAACCACAAGGGGACATTCGGGAAGACCCAGAAGGTCATCAGCCTGAGGCCAAAGAGGTCACAGGGGCTCCAACCACGGTCCATCGGAATCACGCCCCAAACCCCAAAGGCCAGCTGGGCGCTCAGGCCACTGGCCGGGGAAGCCCCTTCCCTTCCCCCGAGGGTCTCCCTGACTCCCCCAGGCCGAGAGGGGACGAGGAGGCCAGAGGAAGCAGAGGGCGACCAGGCAGGCGGAGGGGACGCCATCCTCTCAGAGAGGGAGAAGCCGCCTTCTCCCTGGGCGTCCAGGGAAAGGAGCAGTGCTGGGGCGCCTGGGAAGCAGGAGGAAGGGAGCAGAGAGCCAGTGAGGAGACGCAGCTGCAGACGGGAGCAGGGGAGCGGCAGGGCGCAGACTGGCCCTCTCTGCCTGGGAGTCTGGAACGCACCCCAGTCCTCAGGGCTCCCTCGGCACCTCTTGGGGCTCTTATGCCTGTTCTTGGGGGCACCTCAGGCTCCCTCTCGGGCTCCACCTCAGTCTCCATCTCGGGCTCCACCTCAGTCTCCATCTTGGGCTCCCTCTCGGACTCCATCTGGGGCTCCCTCTCGGGCTCCGTCTCGGGCTCCTTCTCAGGCTCCATCTCAGGCTCCATCTCGGGCTCCGTCTCGGGCTCCTTCTCAGGCTCCATCTCGGGCTCCTTCTCGGGCTCCGTCTCAGTCTCCATCTCGGGCTCCGTCTCAGGCTCCATCTCGGGCTCCGTCTCAGGCTCCCTCTCGGGCTCCGTCTCAGTCTCCATCTCGGGCTCCGTCTCAGTCTCCATCTCGGGCTCCCTCTCGGGCTCCGTCTCAGTCTCCTTCTCGGGCTCCGTCTGGGGCTCCTCCTCGGGCTCCGTCTCAGTCTCCATCTCGGGCTCCGTCTGGGGCTCCTCCTCGGGCTCCGTCTCAGTCTCCTTCTCGGGCTCCATCTGGGGCTCCTCCTCGGGCTCCGTCTCAGTCTCCTTCTCGGGCTCCGTCTGGGGCTCCTCCTCGGGCTCCGTCTCAGTCTCCATCTCGGGCTCCATCTCAGGCTCCTTCTCGGGCTCCGTCTCAGTCTCCATCTCGGGCTCCGTCTCAGGCTCCATCTCGGGCTCCGTCTCAGGCTCCTTCTCGGGCTCCATCTCAGTCTCCATCTCGGGCTCCGTCTCAGGCTCCTTCTCGGGCTCCATCTCAGTCTCCATCTCGGGCTCCATCTCAGGCTCCATCTCGGGCTCCATCTCAGGCTCCTTCTCGGGCTCCGTCTCAGTCTCCATCTCGGGCTCCGTCTCAGGCTCCATCTCGGGCTCCTTCTCGGGCTCCCTCTCGGGCTCCGTCTCAGTCTCCATCTCGGGCTCCTTCTCGGGCTCCCTCTCGGGCTCCGTCTTGGTCTCCCTCTCGGGCTCCGTCTCAGTCTCCATCTCGGGCTCCCTCTCGAGCTCCGTCTCAGTCTCCCTCTCCAGCTCCCTCTCGGGCTCCATCTCGGTCTCCCTCTCAGGCTCCGTCTCGGGCTCCTTCTCGGGCTCCGTCTCAGTCTCCATCTCGGGCTCCGTCTCAGTCTCCATCTCGGGCTCCGTCTCGGGCTCCTTCTCGGGCTCCATCTCAGTCTCCATCTCGGGCTCCCTCTCGGGCTCCGTCTCAGTCTCCTTCTCGGGCTTCGTCTGGGGCTCCTCCTCGGGCTCCGTCTCAGTCTCCATCTCGGGCTCCGTCTCGGGCTCCTTCTCGGGCTCCATCTCAGTCTCCATCTCGGGCTCCATCTCGGGCTCCATCTCAGTCTCCATCTCGGGCTCCCTTTTGGGCTCCATCTCAGTCTCCATCTCGGGCTCCGTCTCAGTCTCCCTCTCGGGCTCCGTCTCAGTCTCCCTCTCGGGCTCCATCTCGGGCTCCGTCTCAGGCTCCCTCTCGGGCTCCATCTCAGTCTCCATCTCGGGCTCCGTCTCAGTCTCCATCTCGGGCTCCCTCTCAGGCTCCGTCTCAGTCTCCCTCTCGGGCTCCATCTCGGGCTCCGTCTCAGGCTCCGTCTTGGTCTCCCTCTCGGGCTCCGTCTCAGTCTCCATCTCGGGCTCCCTCTCGGGCTCCGTCTCAGTCTCCATCTCGGGCTCCGTCTCAGTCTCCATCTCGGGCTCCCTCTCAGGCTCCGTCTCAGTCTCCCTCTCGGGCTCCATCTCGGGCTCCGTCTCAGGCTCCCTCTCGGGCTCCGTCTCAGTCTCCATCTCGGGCTCCCTCTCGGGCTCCGTCTCAGTCTCCATCTCGGGCTCCTTCTCGGGCTCCCTCTCGGGCTCCGTCTTGGTCTCCCTCTCGGGCTCCGTCTCAGTCTCCATCTCGGGCTCCCTCTCGGGCTCCGTCTCAGTCTCCCTCTCGGGCTCCCTCTCGGGCTCCATCTCGGTCTCCCTCTCGGGCTCCATCTCGGTCTCCCTCTCGGGCTCCGTCTCGGGCTCCGTCTCAGTCTCCATCTCGGGCTCCCTCTCGGGCTCCGTCTCAGTCTCCATCTCGGGCTCCCTCTCGGGCTCCTTCTCAGGCTCCGTCTCGGTCTCTGTCTCGGGCTCCCTCTCAGGCTCCATCTCGGGCTCCTTCTCAGGCTCCATCTCGGGCTCCATCTCGGGCTCCATCTCAGTCTCCATCTCGGGCTCCCTTTTGGGCTCCATCTCAGTCTCCATCTCGGGCTCCGTCTCAGTCTCCCTCTCGGGCTCCGTCTCAGTCTCCCTCTCGGGCTCCATCTCGGGCTCCGTCTCAGGCTCCCTCTCGGGCTCCATCTCAGTCTCCATCTCGGGCTCCGTCTCAGTCTCCATCTCGGGCTCCCTCTCAGGCTCCGTCTCAGTCTCCCTCTCGGGCTCCATCTCGGGCTCCGTCTCAGGCTCCCTCTCGGGCTCCGTCTCAGTCTCCATCTCGGGCTCCCTCTCGGGCTCCGTCTCAGTCTCCATCTCGGGCTCCTTCTCGGGCTCCCTCTCGGGCTCCGTCTCAGTCTCCATCTCGGGCTCCCTCTCGAGCTCCATCTCAGTCTCCCTCTCCAGCTCCCTCTCGGGCTCCATCTCGGTCTCCCTCTCAGGCTCCGTCTCGGGCTCCTTCTCGGGCTCTGTCTCAGTCTCCATCTCGGGCTCCGTCTCAGTCTCCATCTCGGGCTCCGTCTCGGGCTCCTTCTCGGGCTCCATCTCAGTCTCCATCTCGGGCTCCCTCTCGGGCTCCGTCTCAGTCTCCTTCTCGGGCTTCGTCTGGGGCTCCTCCTCGGGCTCCGTCTCAGTCTCCATCTCGGGCTCCGTCTCGGGCTCCTTCTCGGGCTCCATCTCAGTCTCCATCTCGGGCTCCCTCTCGGGCTCCGTCTCAGTCTCCATCTCGGGCTCCTTCTCGGGCTCCCTCTCGGGCTCCCTCTCAGGCTCCATCTCAGTCTCCATCTCGGGCTCCCTCTCGGGCTCCGTCTCGAGCTCCGTCTCAGTCTCCATCTCGGGCTCCCTCTCAGGCTCCGTCTCGGGCTCCACCTCAGTCTCCATCTCGGGCTCCACCTCAGTCTCCATCTCGGACTCCCTCTCGGGCTCCGTCTCAATCTCCCTCTCGGGCTCCATCTCGGGCTCCGTCTCAGTCTCCATCTCGGGCTCCATCTGGGGCTCCTTCTCGGGCTCCATCTCGGTCTCCATCTTGGGCTCCCTCTCGGGCTCCTTCTCGGGCTCCATCTCAGTCTCCATCTCGGGCTCCATCTCGGGCTCCATCTCGGTCTCCCTCTCGGGCTCCATCTCGGTCTCCCTCTCGGGCTCCGTCTCGGGCTCCGTCTCAGTCTCCATCTCGGGCTCCCTCTCGGGCTCCGTCTCAGTCTCCATCTCGGGCTCCCTCTCGGGCTCCTTCTCAGGCTCCGTCTCAGTCTCTGTCTCGGGCTCCCTCTCAGGCTCCATCTCAGTCTCCATCTCGGGCTCCGTCTCGAGCTCCGTCTCAGTCTCCATCTCGGGCTCCCTCTCGGGCTCCGTCTCGGGCTCCACCTCAGTCTCCATCTCGGGCTCCACCTCAGTCTCCATCTCGGGCTCCACCTCAGGCTCCATCTCGGGCTCCTTCTCAGGCTCCATCTCGGGCTCCATCTCAGTCTCCATCTCGGGCTCCCTTTTGGGCTCCATCTCAGTCTCCATCTCGGGCTCCGTCTCAGTCTCCCTCTCGGGCTCCGTCTCAGTCTCCCTCTCGGGCTCCATCTCGGGCTCCGTCTCAGGCTCCCTCTCGGGCTCCATCTCAGTCTCCATCTCGGGCTCCGTCTCAGTCTCCATCTCGGGCTCCATCTGGGGCTCCTTCTCGGGCTCCATCTCGGTCTCCATCTTGGGCTCCCTCTCGGGCTCCTTCTCGGGCTCCGTCTCAGTCTCCATCTCGGGCTCCATCTCGGGCTCCATCTCGGTCTCCCTCTCGGGCTCCATCTCGGTCTCCCTCTCGGGCTCCGTCTCGGGCTCCGTCTCAGTCTCCATCTCGGGCTCCCTCTCGGGCTCCGTCTCAGTCTCCATCTCGGGCTCCCTCTCGGGCTCCTTCTCAGGCTCCGTCTCGGGCTCCACCTCAGTCTCCATCTCGGGCTCCACCTCAGTCTCCATCTCGGACTCCCTCTCGGGCTCCATCTCGGGCTCCGTCTCAGTCTCCATCTCGGGCTCCATCTGGGGCTCCTTCTCGGGCTCCATCTCGGTCTCCATCTTGGGCTCCCTCTCGGGCTCCTTCTCGGGCTCCGTCTCAGTCTCCATCTCGGGCTCCATCTCGGGCTCCGTCTCGGGCTCCACCTCAGTCTCCCTCCGTCTCGGGCTCCATCTCCACCAAAGCTCATCCGCCCAGACCCTGCCTCGGTGGGCGTCTCCTCTGCTCTCCGTGGCCATTGCGTGGACGCACCTGTGTGTGTCCATGTCATCTTCCCCAGAGGAAGGTGGTGGCACCCCAGGCGGCCATCAGAGAAGCCTGAATTCCTGGTTGTGTGGTAGGAGGAGGCAGAAGGCCCCCCAGAGAACCCCGGACACCCTGGGGTGCGCCGGAAGAGCTGGAGAATCGGGGGAGCCTTGGTGGCCGGTGCCCCTCCCTCACGAGCCTGTGTCACGGTCCGAGGAGCCCCCCGGCTGCCCCTGGCTGTCCTGCCGGGCACTCAAGCAGGGCCGACCTTCGCGTCCTTCTTGTTCCTGTTTCCATTTTTTAGAATCAGTGCTGTGTGTTGAGAGCGGTACAGACGAGGCACAAAGCCAGGAAGTGTCTGAGGCCACATTTGAACTCGGCACCTCCATCTCCTAGCCTGGCTCTCCATCCACAGAGCCATCTAGCTGTCCCCCTGTGCAGCCTCCAAAGATCTGGATTCAAATTCTGCCTCAGGCACCTATAAGCTGAGTGACCTTGGGCTTGTCATTTCACCGCTCCCAGCCTCCACTTCCTGCCAGGGCTGGCCCGAGGACCAGGGGAGGCAGATAGTGCCTGCTAAGTGCCTGAGGTGCTTGTGCGATGCCGGCTATCCCTGGGGCAGGGCCACTGCGAGTGCCTGGGCCTCAGTGACCTCCTCGGTTAAGGGGAGACGACCCCCGTGGTCTCGAGGCTGGCTGGGGTCTGAGCCGGTCCCTGAGGCAGGGGGGGCCCCTCCGCCTTTGAGCCTCCTCCCCGAGGGCGAGAAGCCCTGCTGCCCGGCCCCCAGAGGTGGACACGGGGCACCCCAGAGCCCTTCACCGTCTCCCTTCCTTTTGCTGACTCGGGCCACGCCGGGCGTGGCGGGGGGAGGTTCTGGAGCCCGGCCTGGCCCATGAGGACCCCTCCCTCGCTACAGCTCCCACAGGCTTCTCCAGTGGCCCGGCCTGACTGATGGGGGGGGGGGCAGGAGAGCTGGGAGGCACGCAGGATGGGGGGGCGAATAAAGGGTCCCCGACAGAAAGGGAAGCCCACGCGGGGTCAGGCCAGGCCAGCTGCGTGGGGGTCAGCGGCGGCCATCTTTGGGGGCGGCTTTTCCTCCTTCACCTCGGGGGCAGGTTCAGCAGGGGGCCAGGCGAACGCAGCCCCCCAGCCCGAGGGACCAGCCAGCGGGGAACAAGAGAGCGGACAGATACCCAACGTCTGCGTCCGTCTGGAGCTGCAGCACTGAGGGGTCAGTGTCCCACTGCAGGGTCCTAAGGCAGCTGGCGAGCAGGCGTACAGCACCCAAGGGAAAAAACACACAGGGTTAACGCAAAGGGTGAAGAAGCCGCCCGGGAATCAACCCCACACCGACGGCCCAGCGCAGCACCCTCCGAGCCTGGCCGGCCTCCCCCGCTCCGTCGTCTTCCAGCCACGGGCAGAAATCGGCCTCGGCCGAGGGAATGATATGGGCGTCTCCGCCAGGACTTTGCTGCTCCCTACTTGTCTCCCCTGCGTCTGTCCCCGCTGTCGGAGTCCCCCCCCCCCGTGTCCCCCAAAGCCGTCTGAGCGCGCGTCTCTCTGTTAGGCGAGCGACTGGCGCGCCACAGGCGTTCGGCCATAAGGAGCGCCCACTGCGTCTACCCCTGTCTCGTCCCAAGTTTCACTTTGGTCCTTTTCCTGGGATCGCTCGCTTTAAGAGAACGGCTCTGTCTCCGCTCTCTGGGGCATTTCCTGGCTCTCGGCTGCCTGCCACTAAACTGAGCAGAGTGCTGAACGATGGCTGCCTTCCTTGGCTCTGTAGCCCCTCCCAGGCTGGGGCCTGGGTCTTCCTCCCTTTCGGGGTGTTAGCGAGTGGTGAACGACGGCTGGCCCCCCGAGCCCAGCCCTCAGCTTTGCTTGGCAACCCCTTTGTTTTCACCTGCCTCTGGTCCTCCTCTAATTCTCAAAGTTTCTTCCTGGATGCTCGCTTGGGCTGTAACTTGTTTATTGCCTCACTTTGGCCGTCGCCTTCCCGTTCCGGCACTGCGGCCTTTCTCTCTCCCAAACACGATACCCTAAAACGGTGGTCTTGGTCCTCTTCTTCTTCAGAGTGCCGAGCAACATCGCGGGATATTTCCATGTCACCATCCTCTCCTTACGTGGCCATCCTTATGCCTAGTCCTTATGAAGGTCCGCACCCTCTTCCTGTACGTTGGGCCATCGCTCGACCCTCTTACTCTTTCTGCCTCTGGACATTTGTGATCGCTTTTTCTGGCGGTGTTCCTCTCACACCTCCACCCAGAGGATGGCAGCACGCCTTTCATCTCCTCTTTGATCTTTATGCTTTTTTAGTGTTTTCTTGGATTTGTCCAACTCTGGAAAAGCTCCATCCGTAGCCTCCTTTAGCTGCCATAGAACTCCATGTCGCTTTGTAACTCGGTTAGTTCTGTACATCCATCCGTGCTCCATGTCACAAACTTCCTACTCTGTTCTGCTCCAGGGCCCAGGCGGATCCAGAGACAGGTCAGCCAAGGGGAACAAGCTATGCACTGGGGGAGAAGCTGAACGCAAGCATCCAGCGAGCCCAGGACGAGAAGTCTGGGCCCACTGAAGACTCCAGGATCGTGCGCCCCCTCTCACTGTTGGGGCCCCAAACCAACCAGTAGGAACGTAGAGGCCCCCTCAGGCATCCCCAGAAGAGCTCCTGCACCCCCTGCCCTGCTGCCTCCCAAAGCGTGGTGCTCAGTGGAGTCCGTGGCCCTTGCTCATCCTGCACACTCAGTACCTTTCAGCAGGAGCTTCCTTCCTTTCACCCAACCAGAGTGACGGGCATCTTCTTAAGGCTCTGAACCTCAAACCCTTCCCGGATCCTCTCAAGCTCACTGTGAGGACGCTGCCCAGGAGGCAGTTCTGCTGATGGGGAAAAATGCTGGGTGGCAGGGAATTGCTTTGCGGATTGGCCTCCACTTGTGTGGAGGGTCTTGGAAGTCTAATTCTATCCCTCTGTCCCCCTCTGGGCCACATGGACCCCCCTGGCAAACCCTCAGATGCTGGGGCAGCTGCCTCGTGCCTGACTCCCCAGGGCTCCCTCTGCTCTTCAATGGGAAGGGAAGCTTGCAATCCTAGCCAGGCAGCAGGGTGAAGGGGTCTGCTGCTGCTTCGGGATCCCAGTGGAACGGCCCAGACAGGAGGGGATTCAGGAGCCACCCTGATTCCATTTCCCAAGCGCCCCTTGAGTGCCAGCTCTCTCTGCATTGGCACGGGAAGTGCAAACGGTTCCCATCCCCAAGCATTTCCATTCCAGCGGGGGAGACACAAAAACTCTAGTCCCTGAAAAATGGGACACTGCAGGTGTCGAGAGAGAATGGAAGAGAGGGGCTCCTGGACAGAACTTGGCGCGACATCCAGTTAGAGCACGTGACCTGAACGCAGATGCCACAAGAAGAGAGGCCTGCGGGCAAAGAGACGAGCTGGAGCCGAGGCCGTGCCCAGGGGAAGAAGGGCACGGCGCTGCCCCACAAGGGCGGGAGGCCTGGGAAGACAACCTGCCTGGATCTGGAGATTGCGAGGTCATTGGCAACTTGGCGGGGTGCCCTTCCAGGGGAGAGAGGAGCTTCGAGACCAGACTGTGGAGCCTATGAAAGGGGATGAGGGGGTGGCTTGGGAGTGGCTCTCTGTTTCTTTGGGCACTTTAGGGTAGGAGAACTTTGGCTGTCCGTTGGCTTGGCATGTGTAGACACACTCCCGGACGAGAGGGCAGATCAAGGATGGCCCATTTGGTTCCTGCGCTTCTGGAGCTGCCTGGTTGCCGTAGGATGTTGGCGGATTCTCTCTGGAGAACAAAAAGGAGGCGCGTAACGCTTCGAGATGGTCGCTGGTCACCAACAACACGGTTTCTGGCGCTCCTTGGCCAAAGGTCGGTGCCAACGATGAGCCCTGATGTGGCAGGTGCCGGCAGCAAGTGAGGAAACCCGAGGAGACTTCCTCTTTGGGGCAGCACAAAGATTCCCTGCTGGGGGGGCCTCCTGCCCTCCCTACCTAGAGTTCTGCAGACGGTGACTGGACGGCCTCGTTCTCCAGCCTTCAGGACGAGCCCTCGCGTTTGCCCTCACGTGTCTTTTGCTTCTGTCTCCTGTAAGCGAGGGCGCCGGACTGACCTGGGCTCTGAGGCCCCATCCGGGGCCGAGTGGGGGGCCCACAGGTGGGCTTGCGCCCAGCGGGTGCCCCCTCGGGGAGCGGGCCGCTGAACCAGCCCAGCCCCCGAGCCTCGTGCCCACACCTTCCATCCCTGCAAAGGGCAGGGAGGCTGGCCCGAGCCTTCCATCTGCTGTCGGCAGCCCCGCTGGGCTGCTATTTGAGGAAGGAGGCCGGCCGGATCCGCCTGACACGATAATTACAGCAGGGGAGTCCCGCGGCCCGCGAGCTGACAGCCACCAACGCAGCCTGCCCACCGCTGCCAGCGAGGACCCTTGTGGTCCCGATGGAGCAGGGCCACCCCTGGACACGTGGCCTGAGGCTGAGGGAGGGGAGCCTGGAGGAAAGCCGGCCACGCTCACCGCCTGGGCCTGGAGAACCGGCCCCCGGGCTGGGGCGGCTGCTTAGAAAGTCGGGCGGCCAGACACCATCCCCTGGGGCTGCGCTGAGCCCTCCGAGTGAGGGCGCCCTCGGAAAAGGGGTCACAGGGGGCTCAGTCCACTCAGCGTGGGAGGACAGCTCCTCGCCTCATCCCCCCCCAGATCGCGCTCACCAGGCTGACGTCTTCCTGTGTGCAGCCACCTAATCCTTTGCGAGGCGCCTTGTTCTCCTTCAGCTACTCTCAGAACAAGGCGCCGCGCCAAGGATGACGTCACCGGACGTCATGCTGCATGTGAGCAGCGCCACATACGGGGCTCCTCTCACTGACCACCAATAAAGGGGTGCCCCTTCCGGAAGTGCGCGGGGGGCCGCGGTTGGGGGACCCCTGCCCCAGAGGCTTGACCGGGCACCAAACAGCCCAGGCTGTCCCGACTGGCAAAGGGGCCAGGGTGGGCTGCGTCCCCAGCGTGCAGAAGAGAGCCCGCCGGAGAGGGCGGTCCCCGGTCTCCATCCCCCCACGAGCCCCTCTGGTGGCATCCTCGCCTCTGTGGACCTGCCAATGGCCTGGCGCCTCCTTACTGGGTGGAGCTCCCTCGTCTGCCCGGCCTCCTGCCGACGGGCCTCGCAGCTGTGCAGATTGGCCGCCCTCGGCCAGCTGTCGGGTCCCTCTTCTGGGCCTCAGGAGCAGGCAGGCCCTGGCTTGGTGGACAGTGTAGGGAGGAGCAGAGGCCTGGGTGCGAATGCTGCCCCTGACCCTCAGGAGCTGGGGGACCAAGGACCAGGCCCTTCCCTCCTCCTCCTTTTCTCCCCTCGGAGGCCCACCTCCATCTCTGAGCCTGGAACGGGCCCCAAATGGTGATGGCGGGAGGCTCCTGGACGGCCAGCATGGAAGAATGGCGCGGCCCCTTTCTGCCCAAGAGGATGGCGCCCAGAGCAGGACGGGGGGTAGAGATGGGAGCAGCGACGTCCGGGCACGTCCTTCTCTCCTGGAGCCTCAGTTTTTCTTCTACGGAATGGGAATGGTGACGGCCCGCAGGGGCCCCTGGGAGAGCCAACGGGAGGACGCCGGTAGCGTCCCAAATGCTGCTGATCCAGAGGGCCAAGCTCAGAAGTGGCGGCACGATCCCCGAGAGCTCGCGGGTCCCCGGGATAGCGGGGGCGCCTTCTGAGAAGCAGACTCGGGGGCCGGCCCAGAACTAGCCCGCCTTCACCCGGAAGAGGCGACAGACGAGCCGCCGAGCTCAGGCCTCGGAGCGGCCGGCGTGGCCAGGATGGAAGCCAAGGAGGAGCCGCACAGAGAAGGAGGAGGAGAGAGGAGGCCTGTGCGCGGAGGAGCGGCGGAGCGAGGAAGGAGGAAGGGAAGCCCACACTCGCTCTCTTCCCCGGTGCCAGGCCTTGGGGGAGCCTCCACAGAACTCCTTTGGGCCTCCGGACGGGGCGAGCCGGCACCTTCCCAGGCTGTCATCTGGACGGGCCAGACGTGGGATTCCCTGGGGCGGGAGCGTCCCCCCCGGGCCCAGGACCTCCTTCTGGCCCTTCTCAGAGGAAGGAGGACGTGCGGAGGGGAGAATCCAGCACCTGCCTCCTCCTGCATCCCACCCTGGGCCTCGCCGAGAGGGCCCCAAGAGGGGCTCAGGGCAGCTCCTCGTGCCCAGAGTTTGGGGCTTTGGAGCCCCTTGGGGAGACGGCCGAATCGTCCCCTCCCACAACGGTCCGCGTGGCCCCAGCTCATCTTCTAATCTCTGAGCCAGGGTGGAGCTGGGCAGTCAGTGGAGCTGCGTGGGGGCCCCCGCTACCTCCCTCAGAGGGTCTGTGTGTCCTAAGTCATCCTCAGGTCAGGCCGGGGGCGTCCAATACTTCCCAGAAAGCAGGAAGCAGGAGGGTCGGTGCTTTAGCAGCGTCTAAGCAGCCAGAGAGGTCTGGAGGCCAAGGCAGGGGAGATGTCCGGGTCCGGACCCTCTTGCTGCCCTGCCAGCTCTGAGCCCGCTCCTGGGAGAGCCTCGTCCCCCATCGCCTTCCCCCGGACTTGGGCCTCTCCTGTACGATCTTCCGGCTCAGCCCTCCCGGCACCCTCCTCCTCAGTTAGGCTCCTGCCACGGCCTGCAACCTCCTCGCCCCGCTGCCACCTCCAGCCCTCTTCCTTCCCCTCCGCGAGTCAAAGCCTCCCTGGAGCTTGGCGGCTCGACGCCCGGCCTCCAGGTGCTCCTCCAGCCCCTGCCCGTCTACAGGAGAAGGTCGGTGCCCGGCGCGTGCTTCCCTCTGCTGCCACAATCCCTGCTCTGGGGGCCGTCCCGGCTCCCCTCTCACTCCTCTCCATCCCCTTCCGCTCCCTTGTCCCGGGTGGCCTCCCGGGACGCCTGGAGCTAGTTGTCCCTGGACCTCCGCCGTCCAGACGGCTCAGGCCTTTGAGCTGGGGCTTCCCAAGGCTCCCTCTGGGCCGGGCAGAGCCGGCCAGCCCGATTTCTGCCCAGACGCCAGAGGGAAGCCTGGCGAGGTCGTGGCTGGGATCACAGCGAGATGCGAGGGATGGACAAGCGAGCATCAGGGACCCGGAGCTAGGAGAGCGGAGCTGACGCCTGCCACTGGAGAAGCCCTCGGTGGACTTTGGAGGCCGGCCAACAACGAGAGGAGCCACTGGCTGCCCCCCCCGCTGCCCCCCAGCTCTTTTCCCTCCCCCCCCTGCTCTTTCCCCTCCCCCCAGCCCCCCCCCATCTTCTCCCCTCCCCCTCTCCCCTGGCTCCGCCTTACCTGCTCAGCACTCCCAGGTCTCCAGAGTCTTGGCTGCCGGCTTCGCTCGGTGTGCTCGCTGATTTCGAGGAGGGAGACAGGGGGGTTGGGACTAAATAATGAAAATAACAGGTATCCCATGTTACAAAGTGCAGCGTCTGCACTGCGGACCAGCGAGCGAGGGAGCGAGCGAGGGAGCGAGCGGGCGGGCAAACGCGGCCAAAGGAAATCGACCAAATGGGCGGGAGATTGGAATGAGACAAGGAAAAAGAAAGAAAAGGAAAAGGGAGAAAGTCACGTGAATTTGGCACCTTCTGGGAACTCCGGTCGGTCGCAGGGCGCTCACCGGGCCTCGGGCCGGCCAGAGTGGCCAGTCCAAGTCAGTGGCCGGAGGGTCGCCCTGCCTGCTCGCCATCGCCACAGCCCAAGGCCGAGCCCTCCCCCCTCCCCGCTCCCCGCAGGCTCCATTGGGGTCTGCCCCAAGGAAGGGAAGGACCCCCAGCTATGGCTGCTGGCCGGCTGGGCTCTGAAGGTGACGGGGATGGCACACAAGGCTCGCGGGGAGCCCAGCCCAGGCTCCTGCACCAGCCTGGAGAAGGCAGATGCACTCCACTGGGCTGCCGCCACCCTCGTGGTCTCTCATTTACTTAAAAGGGGGTCTTCTGAGCTGCCATCTGCAATCTCCCCGGGACGGCGGGCGACCAGCCTGGAGGGGCCGCGAGCAGAGGCCCCCCAACCATGCTGGGCTGGAGTTCGTGCGGCCGGTGTTGTAGGCCTCTGACTCCCTCGGCCTCGGACGAGCCCTGACCCCCCCAGCTGTCCAGCCTCCTGACCTCAGCGGCCCCGTCTGTGCCACCAGGGGGAGCCCTGCGGGGGGGCCTGCTCACAAGGGTGGACTTTGGGTCTTGCTGCCCCCCAGGAGGCCCAGTTCAAGGGCGGCCAGAAGCCCCTGAATCACAGAGCAGGGCCTCCAGGGTTGTGCCCTGAGCCCCTTTCCTATCGCCCTAAAGGACACCACCAGGGGGAGCCCCGACCCAAGGCAGGGCCGGCCTCACCAAGGGTCCCGCGTGGGCCCCTTGGCCATTCTGGTGGAGGTGGCCCAGGAGAGCCCTCCCAGGAGCCCATTCGCGGGTCAAAGCTGACCCTGCACATCAGGCCGTGAGCAAAAGGGTCCGCCACGGTTCTGCCCGGCCGCCCCCCAGGCTGTGGCCCCACTGACACATCTGGAATGATGCAGTGAGGGGGAGAGTGAAGGCAGCCTGTGTTCTCTGGGGTCTCCACGCTCCAAAATCCTGGGCGAGCGCGAGGGACGTTTCCCACAAGGGAGGAGGAAAAGGGTATTCCTGGCTCCGCCGCCCCGCTCGCCGTCGGCCCCTGCCAGGAAGGCTGGCCCAGGAGGGTCTGCTCAGACCTCACATAACACCACAGCCCAAGTGCTCGCTTGGCTCCGCTGTCCTCTGGCTGGCCACTGGGAGCCAAGGCACGTCCTGCCTGCCCAGGTCCACATGTGGGAACCCGGAATGGAGCTGTTTCTCAGGGCGCCTGTCTGTGACTGGCCGCAGGACTGGCCGGCTCACGCCCCCCCCTTATCCCCCAACTCCTCTCCCAAGAACTGAAACCCAATGAGAACAGGACGTGCTCCGGCCACAGCCCCACGTTTCCGGCAGCCACGGGCACGGGGTGGCCCCTTCTGGGGACGACGCTCTGAGCTCCCGGGCTGGCCCAAGCCTGCTGGCTAAGTACCTAGCGGCGGCTCCGGGGAGATGCCGATACTCTGCAGGAGGGCCTCGGTCTCCCGCCGCTTGCGGTCCAAGTCGGAGTCCTCTTGGGTCGGCTCCTTCCTCTGCTGCAGGTCAGCCTGAGGAGGGTAGAAGGGGAAGGGTGAGACCCAGAAATGGGAAGGAGGAGGACTGGCCTGGGCAGGGCGATCCCGAACCTTCAGCAGCGAGAGCCGCCAAGCAGCCGTCCCACCCTCGGCGGGGGCAGGTACAAATCATCGGGCCTTTCTTTGGCACCCCAGCGGTGCAAAGGCCTGTGCTGGGGGCACCGAGGCTCATGGGGGAGCACGAGGCAGCCCCTGCCTCCAGAGGCTTCCGATCTCAGATGGCCCCTCTGTTGTCGTGGCCATTATCCAGGCCAGCTCGGACTTCTTGGGCAGGCTCGTCTGGGTCCAAAGGAAAGGTCTGACTACTTGGGAAGCAACAGGAAATGTCCCGTCGCCCCCGTCTCCAGGATAGGCCTATCCCTGGCACCATCCACTTTTCCTAGCAGGGTCCTGGGAGCCAGCCTGCGCGAGGCTCAGAAAACCAGAAGGAAGGGGAGGGGGTGGAGGGGGGTCATTTATGATGTACCCTGTTATGGGCCAGGTACCAGGCTAAGTGGGATCCTCACAGCAACCCTGGGAGGCTGGTGCTATTCCCATTTTACAGATAAAGAAACAGACTTGCCCAGGGTCACACAACAAGTGTCAGATGTAAACCTTAAAATTTCTTAGACTTATGAATGTTGGAAATTTCCCCATTGGGAAATTTCATACTTGAAAAAAATCTCCTACTGATAGTAAGAACTCTATTGGAATATGAAACTCCTTGGCATGGGAGGATCCTTCTCCTCCCTACTTAAGACTACTTTAGGACAGAAACCTTTTGCTAAACAATGGAAAGGGCTTTGACCTATGCTTAAGCATAGAACAGGAAGTTCTTTGAGTCATGATTGATTTTAGAATTGATACAATAGAGATACTTGGAATGACAGAACCAGGTCTTGGAAACTACAATCTCCACCCTACTCAGAGTAACAGGATTTAGGAAGGGCTGCAGCAAAGATCAAGATTTAATTATTTGAAAACATGACCTTCAATAGACATGTGCAAATGAGACAGACCTCTGGGCGGTCCTGGGTTAAGCTAGAGCCACCATTGGCACAGGGGAGAGATTGACAGTGATTGGTAGATGTGAGAACTGAGGGGAGGGGACTTAGATTGTTTTCTTAAAGATATCGGGGTCTGAGGACTGAGGGGGGGATACTCTGAAGGAGGGCTGAGAGGAGAGAGGTCCTGGAGAGGTCTTGAAGGAGGCTGTGGAAGGAGAACTCAGGAGGAGTCAGGAGGAGAATTCTCTGGAAACATTTCTTGAAAGGAGGCTCTCTTGAAGGTGGAGCCTGAGGTTGGCATGAGAAGCCTTACCTATAGAGATCTAGGGTGAATGATAAAACCAACTGACTGATTTATCTCTTAGGACTGAGGTCTAGGCCATATTGGCTTGAGGCCCTTCATTCTTATTCCTTTCTTACTTTCTCTCTTTTTCTATTGATTAATCAGTGTATTATAAATTAAATTTCTCTATAAAACCCAGTTGGCTTGGGCATATTCATAAATTGGGAATATATTCCCTGGTGACCATCTTATATTTATATAAAACCAAGACACAGTAGAAAACATATTTCAGTGGTCATAATTGTTATATATTTCCCTTGCTCCCAAACATTTTAATTATCCCATTTTATGGCTCCCACTCTCTTATCTACAACTATTTAACACTCAAAACTATTTTAAATCTAACACAGACCAGATTTGAACTCAGGTCTTGCTGAGAGAGCAAAGCAGAAGAGGGCCATAGACTCTGCAGGGAAGTCGGGACAGCCATTGGAAACCAGAGCAGAGCCAGTTTCTCTGTTGTTCTGATCCAACGGCAGATTATAGACCTGGGCCAGGCCTCCGTCTGAATAATCAGGGTGAGGGGCCCAAGAGGAGCTGCCTTTTGTTTTTTGAACCTTTCAAGGCTTGGATGTAAGTCTAGTGACTCTAGTCTATAAGATCTGGAGCCAGCAATTGTCTACTGTGCTCCACCCAGGGGCAAGTCTGCAACTGTGTTAGCCAGTCACCTCCTGGGATAGGGAATGTGTGACCCTGAGATGAAGAGGGCAGGGGGCACAGCGTGCCTTAGATCTGCCCCCCAGCCCTCCAACTCTGCCTTAAGATTCCTGAAGGGCACAGCATGCAGCCCCCAGAAAATACAGATCAGGGCCACACAAGGTCCTGATACTCTCTTCAGAAGTCCCCAGGGCCTGGCCCACACCCAAAGGAAGAACAAGCAAACAAACAAAACCCCTCAACCAGGAAAAGAAAGCAGTTCTGGAAACAGGGACATCCAGTGAACAAACACCAAAGACCACAGCAAAGTAAGAGATTCCCTGAGGATGACAGAGTTAATGACTCCATGAAACAAGAAGAATTATCCTTTTTAAACCCTCACCTTCCATCTTAGAATCAATACTGTGTATTGGTTCTGTCAGAAGAGTGATAAGGGCTAGGCAATGGGGTTAGTGAAGTGACTTGCCCAGGGTCACACAGCTAGGAAGTGTCAGAGGCCAGATTTGAACCCAGGACCTCCCATCTCTGGGCCTGGCTCTCAATCCACTGAGTCACCCAGCTGCCCCCTGAGAAGAATTCTTAAAAAGAAGAAAGGAAAGAAGGGGGAATGGGAGCAAACATTTTTAAGTGCTCCTTCTATGCCCGGCATTACAGTGCTAAGTGCTGGGAAGAAAATTACAAGGAAAAGAAAAACAGTGACTGCCTTTGGGAGCTCACACTCTATAACAGGGGAAAACAAAAAGAGTCATGGGCAGTGGGCAGGAGAGTGGGGAAATGAAGATACCCTGCCCAAGTTCATAGCTTTCCAGGGAGGAAAGTCCAAAGCAGAGCCTGGAGGGGAATGAAGTCTGGCTGTTCTGGGCTCCTCCCCAAAATGAAGGAAGAGCTTGCTGGGGAGAAGAGGGCCAGACTGACCAAGGGGTATTTCAAGGTGAGAAAGTCACAGCAGAAGTTGGATTGTGTTAAGAGAATTTTTCTTAATTTCTCCCTTTTTCTATTTAAGAGGCAAGAGAGCAAAGGGATTTCTGAGAAGGAGCCCCATTGCTGTGCAGGCTGTCAATTGCTGATAGATAGAAGGGTGTGGCAGAAAGTTAGTCAGTTACAGCCAGAAGTGGGAAGGGGCTTTTGTCTCTGGGCTCCCTGGGAGAGGAGTGTGTGGTGCTCTCTCTGGGACTGTTGGAGTCAGAGAAATGGATTTAAGGCCTTACCAGCTGTATTGATTATTGGTTATCTTGGGTGGATAGGTAGATAGATCGTGGGTGTATTATTAGACAGACAGAGTAGAAAAGTTAAGGCACTACCCTCAAAGGCAGATAGATTTAGGGTTTTCCAGAAATTTTTATTTAGGTATAGTTATAAGTTATTATAAGATCACTCTCACTTCCCTCCTTTCTATTTCCTATCCACATTTTCCCAATAATAAACTGTGTTTTGTGTTTAAGAAGCTGCTCCTGACTTTTGCTCAAACTCCTACCCCTCCAAAAAAAAATTTAACCCTTCACAGTATTAAAGGGAAAAGAGGTCCAGGAGGCCAGTGAAGTTCCAGGACGACATCAGTGGCTAAAGTCTGCAAAGTCAGGAGCAGATCCAGGAAGGTAACAAGGGCTGGCAGCCTGGGCCCCCAACACTGAAAAAAGTCCAAAAAATGTCAGCCATCTCATATTTAAAACAAATGAGCTGGAAAACCAGTCAACGAACAACAACAAAAAGAATCCAAGAATCATTGGGTAACCTGAAAGCTGAGAGAAAGAGACAGACAGAGACAGAGAGAGACACGCAGACAGAGAGATAGAGAGACAAAGATAGAGATAGAGACAAAGGAGAGGGAAAGAAGGGGGGAGAGGAGGAGGAGAGACAGAAAGAGTCTGTATATCGTATTTCAAGAGGGGAAACTGCCCAGACCTATTAGGACCAGAGGGCAAAGTAAAAATAGAAATAATCTATCACTTCCTGAAAGAAACCACCAAATGAAAAATCTTAGGAATGTAAGTTCCCCAAACCAGAGGTCTCAGGTTAAAGAAAATAACACCAAAAAGACCAGAAAGGAATTAGATCCAAGACCAAGGACTCACAGTTAAGATCAAGCAACTACCACCATATATTGGACTGGAAAGCTTGAAATGAGACATTCTAAAACACAAAGAATGTAGGCTTCCCACTAAAAATCTCTTATCTAGAAAAACTGAGTATAAGTGTACAGGGAGGGGGAATGGATCAAAAATAGAACAGAGAACTTCAAAGCTTCTGATGAGAACACAGAAAAGAGCAGAAATTTTGAAATACAAACATGGGAGACAAGAGAAATGTAAACGATAGTCAAACAATAGGAAGGAGTGTTAAAGGATGCAATGTTTTTGTGGACAAGACACAAGTGTCCCCTCAGAAATGAATGTCTTCAGGGATCACAAAGAGGGCTAAGTAAGACAGAGAATGGTTTTGTTAGGTTCAGATAATCTTAAAAGAAGAAAAGAAAGGGAGAAGAAAAGAGGAATACCTTAGGGAAGACAGAGAGAGTAGAGGAACAACTATCTCAAAAATCCAGGAGCATAGGTAGAAAAGTATTCCCCCCAAAAGAGGACACAGTTTGGGAGAGTAGGCATTATTTGAGCCTTACTTCCAACTAAGCCAGTCAAAAGAAGTTAGTGTGCAGGTATGTGTGTGTGCATGCACACACGCACACACACATATTTGGTGTAGAACTATAGCCAACCCAACAAGTTAAGCAAAAGAAATAGGGAGAAAACAGAGGTGTGGGATTCAAATAAGAGCAGATCAGTTCAGGGGGAGATTCATCATAAGTAAACAGACTCTAATCTCAGAGGATGGATCACGATGAAGAATTTAAAGGGAATGAAGATAAGAGTAAACACCTGAACTGAGATCTGGATTCAGAAAAGGGGCAGAGGAAGGAAAGTAGGTCTTCTAAAATATATGGTACTAGTGCTAAGCCTTCTTCTTTGCATAAAGGGGAAGAGGGCACAGAAAGAAGGAAGTATAAGAGATCAGGATAGAGGAAAATTCATAATTAATTATCATAATTGTAAATGCAAATGGGATGAACTCACCCATAAAAAAGAGAAAAGGGTAGCATAATGAATTACAGAACAGAATCCAATCATATGCTGTTAAGAGCCAAACAGAGTGAAAATAAGGGGTTGGAGCAAAATCTATCACTTCAGCTGAAGTTAAAAAAATAGTAAGAATAAAAGCATCATCTCAGATGAGGCGACAGCAAAACAGATTTGATTAAAAAGGAAAAACAGGCTCACAATAAATAGAAATGCTGATGATTTATGTGGGTTTATTTTGCATCCTTCATTTTAAGCTTTTGCTAATGTCCCTGGGGCTCTCTTCTCCTCACTACTGAGCAAGAGGCCCAGGGTGAGGCCTAGCCTTCCATCTCTAAGACCTCAAAGTTTTGTCTTCCTGTCCAGTATTCTCAAGGACCTCCTCAGCTGACCAGAGTAGACACGGTTTCCATTCTGTGAGATCAGTGTCAGCACCTCCAGGAATTAGGAGCACAAGCTATCCAGGCTAATCCCAAGTTTCTTTCTAAAATGGCATTCCAGGGGGCAGCTGGGTAGCTCAGTGGATTGAGAGCCAGGCCTAGAGACAGAAGGTCCTGGGTTCAAATCTGGCCTCAGCCCCTTCCCAGCTGTGTGACCCTGGGCAAGTCACTTGACCCCCATTGTCTAGCCCTTACCACTCTTCTGCCTTGGAGCCAATACACAGTATTGACTCCAAGATGGAAGGTGAGGGTTTAAAAAAAATAAAATGGCATTCCAGTCCCACTTGAATGTCACAAAAGCCTCCTGGGGCAGGATGGGGTGCTGCCAGTGGGCTTCCGCGTTAGGTTGGGGGGGCAGGAAGCAATTCTAGCTTAAGCTGTCCAGGAGAAGGGAAACAAGAGCCTCTTTGGCTCTGTCCTCCTCCAGCCACATCTCCCTCTTGCTGTGCCAGGAACCCCAGAGCCTGGATTTGAATTCCAGCTGTCTCTCCATGAAGCTCTTGGGCTTGAAGGGAAGGAAATGGGGTGTTTGTCTCGAAGCTCCTTTGATTTTGTGGGCAAGGAGCCTGTGTCAGTGTACGCTGCACTCCCTGCCCAGCCTGCATACCAATGAGCCCAGTAGCATCAAGGACAAACAAGCTGTCAGTCATTGACATTGAGGCAGGCAGGCTGGGGAGAAGCTAAGCAGCATCCCGAGTCCCCCCAGCCACGCAGCGGGGAGAACGAACGGAACCCTTAGCTACTGCTCCGGGTACAAGGGGGAGCGATCCTGGGGGACCGGGCTGCTTCGCCGTGTGGCTACACAGCTGTTGGGAGGCATGTGCCCACAGCCCAGGGAGAGACCTCGAGGAGAACAGCCTCTTCCCTAGAGGAAATCCGGAAGGACTGCGCAGAGTTGGGGGGTTCAATTTGGCTTGGTTTGGTTCGGAGTTTGGTTCAGCTTGGGTTTCGGAGAGAGGAATGCCTATTTGAAAAGCGGGTTGGCTTTCCCCACTGGCCTAGCGGGGTGCGAGCCGTGTCTACCTCGGTCAGCGAAGGAGGTCATTGACAATAGTGGATGGAAGACAGAGCTGAGGTCTCCGAGGCAGAAGGCTGGGATCCTCAGGAACAACGTTCCTAGACTGAAGTTCTGTTGCCTGTGGAGGAAGAGAGTCCCAAAGACAACAGGAAGAGCTGAAAACCACCCATCCAAAATAACCCCATAAATCAGCAGCATTTCTATTTGCCACCACCAAGAGGTAGAAAAGAAAATTCCATTCAGCACCACTGGAGACAATATAAAACACCCAGGAGAATACCCACCCAAACAAAGTCAGTGCCTGTATGAACACAATTACAAAACACTTTTCACTCCAATAAAGCCAGGCCTAAACGCCTGGAAAAAATATCCATTGCTCATGGATAGGTGGAGCTAAATGACAACTAAATGAGGAGCTAAACGAGTTTACCTGTTCGGTGGCACACTCATGAAACTACCCCCAACCCATTTCCTAGAGCTAGAAAAAAACTGATAAATGGAAGAAGGAAAGATCAAGACTATCAAGGTTAGTAATGAAAAGAGATGACTACACTACACCAGATCTCAAACTAGATGAAAACAGTCATTATCAAATCAATCTGATATTGGCTGAGAGAGTAGTGGATCAATGGAACACAGTGTAACAATTAAATTGATTTCTCTACTAGAAAGTATTATATTTTTATAAGGTTTATTAAAGATTATTAGAAATCAAGGATACAAAATAATAAACCACGTGCTGTGGCTGATTTAGCAAAATTCAGAACCCCATGCTTAGTTTACTCACTACCTCCTTGCAATCTCTGAGTACAGGAAGAGAGACATGTGTGCTTAGAAGTGGAGGAATAGTCTTGGGAGGCAGAGAGCCCTTTAAATAAAAATTGTGTTCTCGAACTCAGGTGAAGACTCAGGTGAGATTATAGGGAATTCTGGGAAGTCCCAAGGACTTCTAGGGATTGCGGTTTGGGGTTCAAATCTCCATTTTCACAAGGGTAGGTAATCAGCGCACCGTAGTGAACAACTATAGTACCTAGTGTTCAATACACCCTAAGACCCAAGCTTTGGCAGGGGAGACTTTGACAAAAACTACTAGGAAAACAGGAAGAGAACATGGCAGAAACTAGGCATAGGTCAAATCTCACACCACACACCAAGATCAACTCAAAATGGATAGTTAATCTCAAAATAAATGGAGGCACCATAAACAAATTAGGTGAACAGAAAACCTTACCTTTCACACAGGAAGAATTTATGACCACACAAGACATAGAGAACATTACAAAAGTTGAAATGGATACTTTTGATTACATTAAGTTAGAAAGTTTTTGTATAAACAAAACCAATCGAACCAAGATTAAAAGAGAAACAATAGATGGGGTGAGGGGAAGGGATAATAGTAAGTGTTTCCAACAAAGGCCTCATTTCTCAAATATATAGAAAACTAAGTCAAATTTATAAGAATCTAAAGTGTTCCACAATTTGTAAATGGTCAAAGGATATGAACAGGCATTTCTCAGAGAAAGAAATTAAAATTATTTTTAGTCATGTGAAAAAATGTTCCAAATCACTCTTGATTAGAGAAATGCAAATTAAAACAACTCTGAGATACCACCTTGCACCTATCAGATTGGATAATGATCAAAAAGGAAAATGACAAATGCTGGTGGAGACATAGGAAAATTGGGACAATAATGCACTGGAACCAGCCTGGAGAGCAATATGGAACCAAAGGACTACCAACCTCAGCCTACTCTTTGACTCAGTAATCCCACTACTGAGACTATACAAATCAGAGAGATATGGGCAAAGGACGTACCTGTCCAAAACTATTTTAGTAGCTCTCTTTGTGGTTTGTTAGAAAGTGAAGAGGTATTCATCAAATGGAGAGTGCTGACAAGTTCAGTATATGGCTGTAATGAAATTCTATTGCATCATGAGAAATGATGACTGAGATGAGTTCAGAAAAACTTCTGTGAACTGATGCAAAGTGAAGTGAGCAGAACCAGGAGAGCAGTGTATACAGTAATAGCAACACAAGATTCCAAGATAACCCCAAAGAACTCATGACGACAAATGCTGCTCTCTACAGCCTAAGAAGGGGCTGTTGGAATCTGATTGCAGATCAAAGGTCGCCATCCTTCACTTTATTCCCTTCGTGGATTTTTATTGTATTGTGATATGTGTCTTCTGTCATGGCGCAGGGAATATGGAAATATGTATTGCATGAAAGCCAATATAACCTACATCAGACCATTTACAGTCTTGGGTGCTGGGCTGGGGGGAGCTAACCTTTTTTTAAAGGCTGAAAACCAGCTGAGACTAAAAGGGAGCACTGAAATATAAAGAGAAAGGCCTCTTTTAAAAGCAAGATGGGCATTCCTCAGTCTGGAAACAGTGGGAGGTTCAAATAATTCAACTGCAAATGAAGAACTGCAAATTCAGCTGCAAGCTGGACCTGAACTGCATTCAGTTTGTCCCTAAACACTTATCTACCTAAGATACCCAAAGGATCATGGGAAGGGAAATTGGGTGAATTGGGATTGATCTTAAAACAACATGAGTGTCCTACTGAGAACAGGGGTGTCTTACTGAGCCTGGCAAAATGTCTAACAGAGGGGCCAAACATCTTCCCTCTTCTTCTTGGAGGTGACACACCACCTCTGAGATACAGAGAAGATACTCCTATGAATCCCAAGCTAGAGGTCAGAGTTTATTGCCCCCCATTGAAAAGAGACCTATAACCCTTAGCTGAAAGAAGCTCTGCACCACCCAGCCCAAAGCATTCAGAGATGCCTCACTTATGTGCCCACTGGGTACCATGTCACTGGCACAAATATAAGATAGTTTGAACTTTCAAAGAGCCCACATTCTGCTGACAAAGCCCAAATGAACATATCTAAGTACACTCAAGAGAGTGTCAAGGAAAAAGAGGATTGAGAGTCGGCTGTTGGATTTGGCAAATAAGAAATCTCAATGACTCTGAAGAGAGCAGTTCCAGTTCTGTGTAAGGTTGGAAGTCAGATTGGGAGGGTGTGATAGATGTTAATCTTACACACACACATGATCCTGTAGTTCTGGATACCTGAGATCATCTTTCAAGGTGAGACGACAGGCAAGTATGTATCCTGTAAAGGAGAAGGCACCCCGGACCTGTGACAGACTTCAAACAATACCAAAGGATGGAAGATGAATGGATAACTGGAAAGAACTTTGAATCAAAGACATTATGGGGAATAAACTTCAGGAAAATGGGTCACATAAGATTAATCACTGATCACATTAGCTTCACATATAGGGAATTACCTCCACATATACATTGGAATAAATATGCATCCACCACAACATAACTAGAACATGAACAAATTTCACATTGACATTAGGGGCTATGCTGTAAATAAGGACAGTCCATAACTTGTATACCTATAAATAAATCTCTACTACCAGAGGACATATATGTGTATATATGTATTTAAATAACATGTGATATATGTAAATGTGTACAAATAGCAGACATGTATATATAAGTATCATAATAATCTAATCCAATAATTTAGATAGAAAGGAGAGTTAAAATACTAACAGTTAATAGATAGGGACAGAGTAGGTTAGGGTGGAAAAGACAATATTGTAACTAGAGACGTAACATAGAGACGGAGCAAATCAGATTTCATTAGATATGAATTAATATATATATGTACCTATAAATGTTATGAATCATTACATTGGAATTAGCATTACATAAGGCAGAGGATAGTTCAATTTTACTTAAGATTTAAATTTTACATTGATTGCAAAGGAATGACTTTTGTATTAAGAAATTGTTATATTGTAAAACTTTGTTGGCACATAATCCTAACCCTCTTCCCACAACTCGGTCTTAACATAAGATAGGAACTTAGGTTAGCAAATAGACAGATTAGGATACGATTTGTTATTTTGGGAGGGGGAGGTTAGATGGGAACAATAAGTAGCATAGATTAGAATAGACATAGAAGATAAGTAACTGGCGTGGCAAATGGAGGATTTGTGACAGAGGCTGGCACTAGAGAAAAAGTGCCAGCCTGAAGAGTATGTGAAATTGATCACCTCAATGGGGGAGGGGCCCCAGGAGTGAGTTTCCTGAGGAGAGAAGACTCTGGCTGGAGAGCAGGGAGTCTCTCCGGCTTGAGAAGCCAAAGAGAGAAGGTGGGAAAAGACTTTCTCCTGAGGGTTACCCACTTTTCCTGCTGGTGACTGGAAATCTTTCCCCTCAACACTTCCCAGTTGAAGGGACTTTCTGAAGAGAAACCTGAGCAGACTTTACCTCAGCTCCTGTTGCCCAGGGGTGAGTCTACCTAACTTTCTCTCAGGGGGGCTCAGGCTGCCAAGGCCCAAGTTCCCCCCAAACTCAAGGAGGTGGGGAAAGAGTTTAGATAGAGACAGGGACCCCCTTTTCCCACTTTTCTTCTCCCATTCTTCCCTGCCCATTATTTCTTTTGTATTGCCTGATTGAATTGACAGTAAAGTTATCTGTTCCCCAAGCTGAGTGTGACTGAACGGATCAAGGGGAGACCTTTTGGTCTCGAGTAGTGGAGGGGGGACAAGAAGGACAAGAGTGAATCTGGGAGAGCAGCTTTAGCTAAGGGGGGAAGGCAGAAGGGGGAAAATTTTCAAACCCCCTCTCCTCTGAGCCAACCTGTTACAGCTGCTGTCTCCCCTGAACCCTGCTTTGTGGGAAGGTGGGGTTCTCCTCCCTTTCCCCATCTCCACACCTCGGGGTCTAAGCCTCCCCCGACTAGACTACATCCCTTCCCTTCTCTTCTTTTTTTAAAACAAGGGGTTGTGAAGGAGGGCAGGGAGAGGAAGTAGAGGCGGTGAATGTAGACAGTTTTTCCTTGGAGTATGGCTATGAAAGGGAAGAATAGCAGCTTGGGGAAATGAAAGGGATAGAAGGGTTTACTGAAAGTGTGCTTGTTTTTTAAAGGAAAAGAGATTGGAATACCTCTCTAAGCAGCAGGAAAGGTGCCAATAGATGAGGAGAAAGGGAAGATTTTAGAGAGTAGAATTGTGATAGTGGTGACAATATGCTATAGAAGATAATAGAGAGATCAAGCAAGTATTTATCAAATACCAACTTCGTGCTGGATGTTCAGCTAAACTCTGGAGATACTCTGGGTCAGAGTCAAGATGCCAACTTAGTAGCAGCAAAAGCTGAAACCACTCTGACTATCCTTCCATACCAATCTTTAAAAAGTGCTTCAAAAAGACAGGAGTTCAAATATAACAGCAAGACAAAGTTGCAGGGCTCTCCCACTGAACACAACTTGAAAGGCAGGCAGAGAGAGTGGATTTTCAGTGAATAAGGGGGCCCCCGGAAGCAAAAATGCCCACAGAGGAGTGCTGACCAGCTACCTCCCACCCCCCATCTACTGCACTAGGTTTGTGAATGGGCATAGGCTAACTTTGGGATCCTAGGATGGGGGCCACACAAGCAAAAAACCTCAGATCTGCCCCTTAAAGGCCCAAGCCCTGGCAGCAGCCTGAAATGAGGTCCAGAAGTACATCTGGCTGGGCCATTTCAAGCCTCTTCAGCTGTTGCATTGAAGACTTAGCCCCGGAGCAAATTAGTTCACCTTGCATAATGCTTCACACCAGCAGAGGAGAGTCAGAATCAGCTAGGCACCTGCAGAATTCCCAGTTCACAGGCAAAAAAGAAGTTGAGAAAATGAATAAACAGAAAAAAAGTGTAACCCTCAAAAATTTCTATGGGAAAAAAAGAACAAAGAGCAGAACCAATAGAGGATGGTGAGATTCAAGAAACTACAAGTGAAACTTCCCCCCAAAATGGGAATTGGTTCACACTCTGGAATGCTGGGAGCCATCAAATCCACGCTGTCTGACATGGTCAAAGGTGGAAACTGGGGACTGCACGGAGGCCCCCAAGAAGGATGGAAATACCCACTCAGACACTTCTGTGTGACTCTTCTCTTATTAGCACCCCCTTATTATAGAAATTGTTATGATTATTATTCTTACCCAGCCCCAGGGAAACATAGATGAGAGCCAAATGCCCTAGAATATCACCAAGAGATTCTACTTACAAAATCAGACTTAAGAACTCCTATGTATCCATTAGATAAAGGATCATAGATGGGACCCCCTTTAGGTATAAAACCCCTAACAAAACTATACTTAGATTCTCTACCCCCATACACAGGCCAGGGACAACAAGCTTACCTGATTTGGTATATTAATTGCCTTTTATGGAAAGGCTGATACAATAAACCTCTCTGGATTATTTTGTTAACTGTAGGCTAGGCAATATGTCTTGGATACCTTAGTAAAACATTAGAAAATGAAAGCTTGATATTGGAATAATGCTTAAACTGGGTTATGTTGATTGTACCCTTTAACCCTCCAGACTAGGCAACAATGTTAGGTTGATCGTATCCTTAGAAATCTGATTGATTAGGTAATTGGTTAGTATAACAAATTATCACTTGGCTTAACCACATGTCTAGGCACCTCACGGGTTAATGAGGAAGTGACCTCTAGCTGTGCTATCTGTGACAAGAAAATATATGTCTTCTGTTGCCAGGAGCCATCAAAGATCACACCGTTTGACACAGTCCACGTGGAAACCAGGGACTACAAATCAGCCCCCAGGAAGGATGGAAACACCCACTGAAACCCTCCTAAGTGACTTTCATTATTAACATACCCTTATTATTGGAACTGCCATGCTTATTATTCTTACTTAGCCCACAGGAAAAATAGATGAGAGCAACACGCTTGCAGGGTTAATATAGATGTCCCACCCTGTCCACTAGGATATTACCAGGAGAGCCCACTTACAAAATTAAACCTAAGGATTCCTATATACCCACTTAGAGAGGACCCTCTTGTCTAGGCATAAAAACTTCTGGCAAATCTGTGCTCTGAATTCCCTAACCTATATCTGGATCATGTTGATTCTACCCACTGATCCTGCCCTTAGCAAGAGTGTTTCTTTGACTATCTCCCTAGGCTTTCTGTCTGTTGTTAGGTTCCAAGGAAACATGTATGTTGAGAATGAAACTGTGTGCCAAGTAGATGTGTGATCATGAGGGTATAAAATAAAGCCAGGCCTCAGCCAAGGCAGAAGAGTTTATCCTGTGACACCTGTGCTATGGGTTGAATGCGAAAGCTGTGTCCCATCCATCATTTTGCCAACACCGTCCCACCTCCAAGACCCCATCCCCTGTGGGAGGCCACCCCACCCCACAACATTCTGTAAAGCTTTGCATTTGCTGTTAAGAATCCATGGAATCGATGTATATAGGATAATTATAGAATGTCAATCAAAAGATTGTGTAAAAGTTAATGTATGACCTATTCCATTACTTGTAAGGAAGCATGTATGTTGAAAATGAAACTGTGAGCCAAGTAGATGTGTACTCCTTGAAGTATAAAAATAAAGTCAGTCCAAGCCTGAGCAGAGAAGTTACTGTGATGCCTGGCTTCAGGTGAAACTTTAACTGTCTCCTATGTCTTCTTTTTCACCAATGCCATCAAACCACCAAGGACTCCTGACCCCACAAGGGATGGCCCCCCACAGCACTGGAAGAACTCAAAAAGGAAACTTCAAAAACAAAATAAGGCAGGTGGAAGAAAAATGGGGAAAAGAAATGAAAGTAATGCAAAAAGAAAATAACAGCTTAAAAAGCAAAATTTGTCAACTAAAAAAGAGGCACAAAAATCCAATGAAGAAAAAAATGCCTAGAAAAATGAATTGTTCTACTGGAAAAAGAGGCAAAAATATCCAGTGAAGAAAAGAATGCCATGAAATGTAGAATGAACCAAATGGGAAAAGAATATCAAATGGTCATGGAAGAAACAGAATCTTTAAAAATTAGAATTGGGCAAATAGAAGCTAATGACTTCACAAGACATCAAGAAACAATAAAATCAAATCAAAAGAATGAAAAAATAGAAGAAAATATGAAATATCTCATTGAAATAAAACAACTGACATAGTCATGACCCCCACAAAAAGCCTAGACATCATATTATAAGAAATTACCCAAGAAAGCTGCCCTGATATTCTTGAACAAGAGGGTAAAACAGAGATTGAAAGAATCCACAGATCACCTCCTGAAATAAATTGCCAAATGACAATTCCGGGAATATTATAGCCAAGTTCAAGAGCTCCCAAGCCAAGGAGAAAATACTGCAAACAGTCATAAAGAAACAATTCAGATATCATGGAGCCCCCCCGTCAGGATTATACAGGATCTGGCAGCTTCTACATTGAAGGACCTGAAGACTTGAAATATGATATTCCAGAAGACAAGAGAACTTGGTTTATAACCACGAATCACCTACCCATCAAAACTGACTATATTCTTTCAGGAGAAAGTATGATTATTTAATAAAATAGAAGATTTCCAAGCATTTGTAACGAAATGACCAGACTTAAACAGAAATTTGATATCCAAATACAAAATTCAAGAGAAGCATAAAAAGGTAAGTAAGAAAGAGAAAAAATGTAAGGGTTTCAACAAGGTCAAATTGTTTATATTCCTATATGGAAAGGCAATATATGCAACTCTTAAAAATTGTTATCATTATCATTGTAGTTAGAAGAAGTATACATAGACAGAAGGTGTGATGCTAAGCTGTTTAGGATGATATGTAAAAAAAACTTGGGGTAAAAAAGAATTGTATTAAGAGAAATGGGAAGAAAGAAGTAAAATGGGGTAAATTGTTTTACATAAAGCGGCATTGGGGATGGGATACTATTACAATGCAGGGGAGGATGAGGGTGGTGATGAGTAAAACTTAAACCTTACTCTTATTGGAATTGGCTCAGAGAGGAAATAGCAGCCAGATTCATTGGGATATGTCGAATCCTATCTTACCTTATCTTATATGGAAATAAGGAAGAGAGGGGTTGGGATTGAGGAGTAATTTAAAGGAAAGAGAAGTTGGGGAGGTGATTAAAAGTCCCTATAGAGAAGTAGGAGGGGAATAAGAAGAAAGGCGGTGGGAAAGGGAGTAACATAAGGGAGGGAGAAGAGGGGGAGTGATTAAAAGCAAAACATTGGTGTGGAGGGAAAGAGTGAAAAAAGAATGATCAGGATTAAAAGAGAAAATCAAAATGGAAGGGAATACACAGATGGTAATCATAACTGAATGTAAGTGGGATGAACTCACTCATAAAACAGAAGCAGATAGAATGGATTAAACACCAGAATCCAAACATATGTTGTTTACAAGAAACATCTTTGAGGCAGGGTGACACACACAAAGGTAAGAGGCTGGAGCAGAACCTATTGGGCTTCAACTGAGACAAAGAAAACAGGAGTAACAATCATTATCTCAGACAAAGTTAAAGCGAAAATAGATTTGATTAAAAGTTAAGGAAGGTAATTACATCTTGAAAAAAGGCAGTATAGATGATGAAGAAATATCATATACCATATGCACCATATACCATATATACACCAAATGGTATAGCGTCCAGATCTCTAAAGGAAAAAACTAAAGGAGGTTAAGGAGGAATTCGATTGTAAAACTATACTAGAGGGGGACCTCAACCTTCCCCTATTAGAACTAGTTAAATTGAATCAAAAATTACATTAGAAAGAAATAAGGGAAGTGAATAAAATTTTAGGAGAGTTAGAATTAATCTAGAGAAAATTGAATAGGATAAAAAGGAATATGCTTTCTTTTCAGCAGCACATGGTACATATACAAAGATAAAAAACATCAGAAACAAATGCAGAAAAGTAGAAATAACAAATGTGACTTTTTGAAATCATAATGCAATAAAATTATAATCAATAAGAGTTTGTGGAGAGGCAAATTAAAAATTAATTGGAAATTAAATATTCTTCAAAATTGGAGGGCCAAATAACAAATCATAGGAACAATCACTGATTTCACTGAAGAGAATGACAATGGGGAGACAACATATCAAAATCTATGGGCTACAGCCAAAGCAGTACCCATATCCCTGAGTGCCTATATCAACAAAATAGAGGGTGGGGGGGAGATCAATGAATTGGGCATTGAAATGGGTGGGTTAAATAAGGGTTCAAATTAAATATATATAACAAAAGAACAGATTTATTTAACTAAAGGAAAAAGGGGAAGAGGATCAGAGAATATCTAACTTTATACCCAAATCAGAGACTAAAACCCTAACAACCTTTTATACTTATTCTAAACTAACTCCTTAATTACTAATTAATATTGGGGATGGTTTGGTAGGAGCAAGAACAAGAGTCAAAGTTAATCTCACACAACTGAAGCCACTTTGAGTCAAGCAGAAGTCCCAGTATGAAGAGTAGCACTGTAGGAATCAGGATCAGAAGGGGAGTGATGGATTAACACACACCATCCACCAGTGTAATGTTATCCACTATCTCTACCACTTCCTTAAGATGATTTTGTAGGAAGGTCCAGTCTCCTAGCAGCTTCAAGTCTCCCTCTCCTCCAGAAACAACCATCTGCTCCCAGAAACTGTGTGATCAGTTCCTCAGCTCCTGAGAGCTCTGGAATATTGGCCTGCAGGATCCCCTGCTTTCAACGTGCTCCTGCTAAAATCCCTTACTACAGTTCCCCCATTGCACAAAGCTGAAATCATGTTGAAAACACAATTTTGGCATTTGTGAGCTAACACAGTTATATTTTCCTTAAACTGAAATTTCTACCCAAAATTATAAACAACCTACACTCATCTATCTTACTCTATCTAATACTATCCTATTCTAGGGTTTTAATCAAGGAAAGGGAAAAAGGAAAGTATACAATGAACAATTACAAAGTTCAAAATACAGATCAAACATATGTAAAAGCAAAATGAGCAAATAACATCAAAATAAAAAAAACAAATTCATGCAAAACATTAAAATCATAAAATACTAATACATAAAATAAAATACATAAAATACTCTTATCAGCTAATACAGAAAATTCTACTACTATTGCAATGCATAAACAGCAAACCTAGACAAAACTTTTTGAAAAATACAATAAACACAACATTGCATAAGTTTTAAAAAATAAACCAAATCATCAAAATTACTTATGCAAAATACATTTAACAATAAATGAAAATTAAACATAACCATATTCTATGTTAAGAACTTAGCAAATATGATCTATGTACCTAAGTTTTACATATACACATATATACACACAATACATATATACAATATATACATGTATGCTGTACATATAAACATACACACATCATATTTATACATGTCACACATATACATATACATACACTATAATACAATTAATTCTACACTCCTGTGATATACACAATTTATATATATTTACATATGTATTTACATTTTTCATATGTCATGTGTGCTTTGTAATGTATGTTGTTATGTATATTGTAATGTATTTCAGTATCTTACCTTATTTTATCAATCTTAAACTCCAATTTATCTAACTATAGCCCAAATCTAAAATAAGTTCCCTATCTACCTATATTCCTGTACTAAATTTTATACTAAGTAGCTAACTATTCTTTGTTAGTAATTAACTATTTTATAACAGTTATAACATTGTTACTATATAGCTCTATATTGTTTCACTCATTCAACTAGTGATTCAATGTAACCTAACCATGTTTATGTTTTTGTGTATATGTTTTTGTTATGTTGTTATTCATGCTATGCTATGTTGTGTTATGTTAGTGTTATATCAATGTTCCCATTGTGTTACTGTTGCATGCAATATACTTACCAAAACTTCAGATTTTTCTTCTCTTCTCATCTTGTTTGAAGAATTCTTCCTCTCCAAATCCATGGTAGTAATATGTATTGATGAATGCTTATGAATATATGTTATGTTATGTTATGTTACATTATGTTATGTTATGTTACGTTACCCAAATTTCTTAGAACCATTATTCCACCAATCACTTGATCCTCTTCACTGAAAATTCCCTTCAAAGTCTTTATCTTCTTAATATTTATAAATCTTTCGGTCTTTTTACACTATCCATCAATTTTCTGAATCCTCCTCTTCATCTGCCATGTCCTCTTCTACCCAAATGTCCTCTTCCACTGGAATGTTCCTCTTCTTACTGATCTTCCCAACTGCAGACTCTATTTGACTGAAGAATCTCAGCTTCCCATGACTTATTCTTTGTTTTCTTCTTCTAAAATATCTACACTTTCATTATTATTTCCATGAACTAATTTAATATGTGAGCAATGATATCATGAATCTCTTCCTAATACTCTCACAGAAGATGATGAAACTAACACAATTGTATAAGGACCTACCCAACTATCTTGGGTTGCTGATGTTTTTGCCAAATTTTTCACATACACCATATCACCTGGTTGAAAATTATGAAGAGAATAATCCAATAGAACAGATTGGATCAATACTCCCAAATCATGCAGTTCTCTAAGCCACTGTTGTAATGCACTTAACTATGAAGCAAGTTGACAATCTCCTCCTAGGAGATATATATAAACAGTCTTACAAGTTTTTGCCTGCACTGAAGAGCATTTCATAAGATGATATATGTAAACCTGCTCTTGGTCTTGTACATAAGTAAAACAAAGCTATGGGAAGAATATCTGGCCATTTTAGGTGAGTTTCAGCACAAATTTTCCCCACCATAGTATTGAGTTCCCCAACATGCTCCACTTGACCTGAACTTTGTGGATGATAAGGAATATGATATTTAGGTGTTATTCCTAGATTCTCATAGACTCTTTTCAGGATATCTTGGGTGAAATGAGATCCTTTATAAGAATCTATGGTAAGTAGGACACCAAAACTAGGAACAATTTCCTTAATCAACACTTTCACCACAAACCTATCTGTATTAGTATTAGATGGAAAAGCTTCAGGCCATTTAGTTCATCTATCATCTTCCAGCTTTTGGTATGCTTATGTAATCTATTTTGTGAACCTTAATAATTCTCAGTCCCTACTTCATAAGATTTGGTTAAGACCATTCCCCATTTAAACAATGAAGGGACTTAGATCAGGAATGTGAGACCTCTACTCCACCCCTACTTAAGCATGCTTTAGGGGAAAAAACTCCTTGGGAACAATGAAAAATACTTAAACCCATACTTATAGTAAGGCAAAAGTTCTTAAGCTGTGCCTATTTTTATATCTAATACAAAAGGGTGCTAAGTACCTATGAAGGTCAGGCAACTTGTGAATTTACAAGGAGCAAAGAGGTGAGAACTTACTCAGAGGTTTTTTCAGGTGTGAACTTAAAAACTCAAAAGTTTAAGCCTACTTGGGTGTGAATTAAGAATGGTCTGTCCTTTGAAAAACGTCTACTGTGATTGGTAGATGGGAGAACTTAGGGAAGGTGACATAGGAGAAAATTCCCTTTAAAAGGAGGTCAGAAGCTGAGAGAAGGCATCTCTCTCGGGACAGTCAGCTGGGAAAAGCTGAATTGGAGGAGGCAGCTGGTGTCTCTCTGAACACTAGAATTTTGCTTGGAACAATTCTTGTGGTGAGTGGATTGATGACTGAATGATCTCTCTTTTAAGGCTGGCCTAAGCTGGCCTAGCCTTTTTCCTCATTATTTCCTTTTTTCTCTCTCTCTTTCTTTAATTCCTCATTGTATTAATTAAAATCTCTATAAAACCCAGTTGACTTGGGTATATTTCATATTTGGGAATTTTTCCCTGGCAACCATTTTATATTATTTGATTTAAAGCAAGACACTGTCTTGAAACCATATTTTCTGAGGTCACAATTTAAGCCAAACACTCTTTTATCTGCCACAGTTTATAACTTCCACTACTTTAATCACTACAATTTGCAAACTCTCGAATGGACAATATGCCAAAGGTCTACCACCCAAAACTTTCTTTCTGAATGCACATTGATTGAATTTTTGGCAAAGACAAAAACTAGGACAGATCTTATTTGCAACAGTACTTATTCCCATTGCTACCCATTGCCTTTTTACCAAATCTACTATAGCTTGAACACCAAAATGATCTTTTGTGTGTGAATAGCTTGACAGAAATAGGTATATTAATCTTTTGATAACAGTGGTTTTCCAGTGTCTGCAACCCATATTCCATGTTCTTTCCTTGATCCAAATTTCTCCTTCCACTTCTGAATTTCTGAGCCTACATACACCCTTTCTAAATCACCAATCAGACTCAATAGTTGACAAATTTATTACATACACTAGAGAATTCCAGGCTGTAAACTTAGCAGTTATATCAGCTCTATGATTTTTTTTAGAGACTAAATCTCTGCCACAAGTATGACTTCTACAATGGATCACCACTAGCTGTTTAGGGTTTTTGATAGCATCCAGCAACTCAGTTATTATTTCTGCATGTGCAATTGGTTTTCCCAATACAGTAATAAAACCTCATTGTTTCCAGATCTTTCCTGTTGCATGACATACTGAAAATGCATAACGGGAGTCTGTAAAAATATTAGGACTTTTACCATCAGCTAAAAGACAAACTTGCTTCAATGCCACCCACTCTGCTCCTTGAGCACTAAGGTTACTAGGTAATGAGCCATACCACAGTGCCTCAAATTCTGTGACCACTGCAGCACCAGTACATTGAATTTCATCACACAAATATGAAGAACCATCCGTGAATGTCTTTCAAATCCATCCTAGGCATATCCACTAGATCTACTACTTCTACACTCATGTAATGGTTAACCATTCTTTGGAAAATCAAGAAGAAGTGTAACTGGATTTAAAACACTACACCTCACCTCCTCAAATGGATGTTCTCACTATCCAGGAGAATAATTTCATACTTAGAAATGTGTTGATCTGAATAAGCTTGAGTAGGTAATTTCCTCATTGGTGCTTCTATTTTATGTGAACAATATACAGTCAATGGACATCCCAAAATGAAATCTGCTGACTTCTGGATTAACACTGCTGCAGCTGCTATACCCTTAAGACAAGGAGCCGTACCAGCAGCTATTGGATCAAGCTGACAACTATAATATCCAAGTGGACAATAACTTTGTCCTAAAGTCTGTGCCAGTACCCCAGAAGCAATACCTTTAGTTTCATTGACAAATAGTTGGAATGGTTTTGTATAGTCTGGGATACCCAAAGCTGGAGCAGATAAAAATGGCTTCTTTAAGTTTACTTAAAGCTTGCAGATGTTCAGGCTTTAGTTTCAGAAGTTCAGGTTCTGTATTCCTTAATTAAGGTTAAATCTGTTAGACATTTTGTTAGTTCACCATATACAGGTATCCATTGTCTACAAAACCCAGTTGTTCCAAGAATACCTCTGAGTTGCCTTTTGGTCTTAGGAGCACCCAGTTTATGGATATCTGCTATTCTTTTCTGTGTGATACTTCTGTAACCCTCTGATAACACAAAACCAAGAAATTGCACTTGAGGCAAAACACATTGTAATTTTGCCTTGGAGATTTTATGCCCATGCTTATATAATTCTAACAAAAGAATCTTGCTATCTCTCAGGCACACCTTAGGCATTTGGGGATCCAAGAAAAATATCATCCACAAAATGCACCAATTTACTTTCTTTGAATGTTATAGTTTTCAGATCTCTATTCAGAATTTGTGAAAATTAGCTAGGTGAATTGGTAAATCCCTGGGGCAAATGAGTTCAGGTCCCATGGTTTTTTTCCCAGGTAAAAGCAAAGATCTTTTGAGAATCCTCATGAATAGGAATTGAGAAAAAAAAGCTGAGCATTAATCTACCACAGGGAAATATCTTGCCTGACTTAGAATGGAAGAAATTATAGCAGCTAGACTTGGTACAACAAGATGAATCTTGATTACATAATCATTGACTGCTATTAAATCCTGTATAAAATGATATACATCTTTGCCATTCTGATCTAACTTTGGCTTTTTAATTGAAAGAATAGAATTATTAAATTCTGAGAAGCAAGGTACTATGATTCCTTTTTGGATTAGGGGAGTCAGTGATTGGTCTTATACCTTCAATTGCTTCTTTAGTCAAGGGATATTGAGGTACACGAGGAACTGGTCCTTCCTTAGTCCTAACCCTGACTGGAATATCTGATTTCAATAGACCTACATCTGTGGAAAACTTTGACCAAAGATCTTTAGGGATATCTTCAAGTATTTGATAGATTGAATCTCAGTCACCCACTATGCTGACTGAATCTAAGAAGAGCAATGGAAAAGCTTTCAGAGATTCTTCTGGTAGATGTAATGAGATATCACCAGTATCAGTACATTGGACCGTTGCCTTTAATTTACATAATAAATCTCTACCTAAAAGATTCATTGGACAGTCTAGCATACAAAGAAATGCATGCTCCACAGATAATGGACCTAAAGCAATCATTTTTTGTTGTAATTTTGCTACTCTCTGCAGTTTACCAGTAGCACCTATTACTTCCATTGTACCAACAGCTCTACAATTCTTAGGAAAACTTTGCAAAACTTATTAACTGGCTGCAGTATCAACCAAAAGGTCATAAATCTGGTCTCCAATAGTTACAGACACATATGATTCTGTATTATTTGGTGGTTGAAATGTTTCCAACACTGGTGCTAGTACAGTAACATCAGTACAAAGCTCAGCCATTTCCTGTCCATCCAAATTTACATCTTCTTGAATTGCATGATATTCCCAGGATTTCACATCTTTAATACCATCATCAGTTCTTTCACTACTCTCATTGGTCTTTATAACCTCTACCTTGGTATCTTGTTCTCATTTACAATCACATTATCTTTATCCAATCTACATTCTTCACTATTTTCCATTATTTCACAATCATTAGAATTTCCAACTAATTTTACATTAAAATTTTATTTTACCTCACAATTATTAACACTAATTACATTATCCTTTGTTTCAATCACATTATTTATAAATTCATTAACTTTATCTCCATTATATTCAATTCCATTTAATTCCAACCCATTTTCCTTTGATTTTTCAAATACTTGAGAACTCTGGGTACACTATCATAATAAACATGCCCCTTTGTTCTGATCACCCTTATGTCCACTAACTACTTGACTGTACTTGGGTCTCGCTCCTGATTTTGCCCATTCTTGCATTGTGTTAAAATCAGGTGCTTGAGCTCCCTGACAGCAAGCATTTTGGCACTTATTACTATTATTTCTTCTCTGATAATTATTATTGTTCCAATTATTGCTATTCCATTCATTATTATACTGCCAATTAATTTGCCTAGAAAAATGTCCTCTGAATCTACATTCCTTCACAAAATGTCCTACTCAATTACATAAGAAACATCTTGGAGGTCCAGATCTCCTTTCCCTTGGCCTGTACTGATTGTTTGGTTGCACAGATCTAAGTGCTGCTACTGCTTTTATTTCCTTTATTTCACTATCCCTTGCTTTATTTTCAGCATCCCTTAATTTTTTCTCAAATCCTCAATTACTGTATCCCTGTCTTCATATCTATCATCATTATCCATGCATTAAAAAGTTGTTTTTCTCTCTAAGTCTTCCAAACCCATCGCTTCCCAGTCTGGGCAATTATTCTTAAAAAAATAGCTTTATCTTGGGACAGACATTTTTAACAAATACTCTCTTAATGTGGGCAATTGTATCATTAGCCAACACATCGAGTTCTAATATTAATTCAGCAGCATCTGTTCATCTTTCTAGAAAATTAGTTGTTAATTCATTCTGTTTCTGCTTTATATTTTCAAATTTGGACCAAGCATTTAAGCTTTTAGAATGCCTTTTTATTGCTTCTATGATTGACTTCCTGACCTGTTTCATCCTTCTATAATCAGGGCCTGAATTCATATCTATCCCTTCAAAATCCTCTGGCAATGGGATTAAAGATGGATCATTTATGGTTTCTTCTATGAATTGGTTCCTCTCTCTTGGTAAGTAATTCCTTCATCAGTAAGGAAAAAATCAGTTTAGTCTGGGTCAAAGATATCAATTGCCCTCTGAAATTCCTTTACCACTTTATTAGGTTTATCAGAAAAGGAAGGGGTTCTATGTATGATAGTTTCTAAATCCTCAGGAATAAATAATTTATGAGTCTTAACTTTATATACTTTATCCTGGGTCACAACCAGTATATCTCTTAGAGGGAACAAAGAAACCTGATTTTTATTACATTCAGCATTCTCCCTTTCCAATCCAGACACTTTCTTAGCATTTCCTTCATTAATTTCCTTAGCTATGGCATTATCCCTTAAATCATGTAAAACACCATTATTTAAAATCATTCTCTCATTAATACATTGTTCCATTGTTTCTATTTTATCCTTCATTACCATTAGCATTTGCTTCATTTCATAATCCCTCATTATCCATTGCACCATTGCCCTTAGCAATTTATAACATGCCAAAAAACAAGAACCTGCATTTGTATAATACAATTAAACATAAATATATTAATGGTACATAAGCCAAAAGAGTTCTTAAAATCAATGACATCACTGGTTACATCCATTCATAACCCAGGATAATGTAACAGCAATGAGGGAATAGGGTGAAAATCCCATAAGGGATATGCAGGAAACAATCCCAGAAAAAAACAAGATAGCATTTGTCATGTCTCCTGACATTATGCTCAATGTATACAGGAAGTTGTTATATAGAACAGGATATGTTTTATCCACCTTGATTTCCAATAACAATCACCAAATAACAGAACCAGAAAAAAAATTTCCTCCTAACACATGTGCTTTAGGTCTTTAAATAGTCTATTCAATATTTAAACCTCCCCCTGTGTCCATCAAAAGTCATCGAGGGGCAGCTGGGTAGCTCAGTGGATTGAGAGCCAGGCCTAGAGATGGGAGGTCCTAGGTTCACATCTGGCCTCAGATACTTCCCAGCTGTGTGACCCTGGGCAAGTCACTTAACTCCTATTGCGTAGCCCTTACCACTCTCCTGCCTTGGAACCAATACACAGTATTGATTCCAAGACAAAAGGTAAGGGTATTAAAAAAAAAAAGTCATCGAATTCTGTGTTCTAGGACCTTGGAGAGCAACCAGATGCTGGGAAGGACAATAGAATGTTGCAAGATGCCCTAACTGTCAACTGTTATAAACTACTTCTAATCTGCTCTGGTCTAGGCCAATTTCTGTGTCCACCAGTGTAATGTTATCCACTATCTCTACCACTTCCTTAAGGTGGTTTTGATTGTAGGAAGGTCCAGTCTCCTGGCAGCTTCAAGTCTCCCTCTCCTCCAGAAACAACCATCTGCTCCTAGAAACTGTCTGTGTGATCAGTTCCTCAGCTCCTGAGAGTTCCAGAATGTTGGCCTGCAGGATATCCTGCTTTCAGCTTGCTCCTGCTAAAAGCCCTTACTACAGCATGCAACTTAAAAAGCTAGAAAAAGAACAAATTAAAAAGCCCCAGGTAAAGGCTGAAATGGAAATCAAAAAAATCAAAAAAGAAATTAATAAAATTGAAAGTAAAGGAACTATTGAATAATAAATAAGACCAGGAGCTGGTTCTATGGGGAAAAAACAAATAAAATAGATAAAGCATTAGTCAATTGTAATAGAAATATTTTAGGGTGTATATTTGATGGGATACTAAATAACTAATGGATCAAGGTTTTTGCCTACCCTTCTCCCTATTCCTCCTGTTTTCCTCCCTCTTCAGAAGCCTTTCAGCTTCCCTTCCCCCTTTTCTTCAGTCTCCCTCAATCACTCTTTTTTCTTCTTTATCTCAAGTAAGGATTTATTGGGGAAAACAGGAAAGGTGGAGGATAAGGTAAGAGGGATGGGATTTCCCTATTATCTACAATGAATGTTGGTTTGGAGGATATTGAAGAAATGACAATTCTGTCACAATTGTGAAAAAGAGTCAGTCAGAGAGAGATATATAAGGACTATGGTCTTTCTTCTTCTTCCTTCAAATCAGCCACCCAGCAAAAGCCTTCAGCTTCAGTCACCACCATCAGCCAGAAGCCAAAAGCCCTTCAGCCCAGTTCAACCATTGGCTTGGCTCCAACTGCTTTTCCCAGTACCATTCCAAAATGGAATCATCAATTGACTGACAGATGATCCATCCTCAGCTTTCTGTCTTTTGCATGTATTGTAAATTCTCGCCTCCACACAATTTGATTTTTAAGAAAAGAAAGAAAAAAGAGAATCAAATTACCAAGATCAAAAATGAAAATGGCAATTTCACCTCTAAGGAAGAGGAAATTAAAGTAATTATTAGGAGCCATTTTGCCCAATTACATGACAATAAATGTGCCAATCTAGGTTATATGGATGAATATTTATAAAAATATAAATTGCCTAGATTAACAAGAAGAAGAAATAGAATTCTTAAATAATCCCATATCAGAAAAAGAAATTGAACAAGCCATCAAAGAACTCCCCAAGAAAAAATCCCCAGGTCCAGATGGATTCACAAGTGAATTCTATCAAACATTTAAAGAACAACTAATCCCAATATTATACAAACTATTTGGCAAATTAAGCAAATGAGACCTACCAAATACTTTTTATGACACAAATACAGTACTGATACCTAAGTTAGGAAGACCAAAAACAGAGAAAGCAAATTATAGACCAATCTTCTTAATGAATATAGCTGCAAAAACTATAAATAAACTACTAGCAAAGAGACTATAGCAATATATCACAAGGATCATTCACTATGATCAGGTGGGATTTATACCAGGAATGCAAGGCTGGTTTAATATTAGAAAAACCATCCACGTAATAATCAAACTAATAAAAATTACATGATTATTTTAATAGATGGAGAAAAAGCCTTTAACAAAACACAACACTCATTCCTATTAAAAACACTAGAAAGCATAGTGTGAAGATTGGATTTGGCGCTTCCCTGATTGTAACAATGAAGGTACTTAGCTCTTCCTTGATTGTGAAGATTAAATTGTAATCCTCTGTCTATTTTTCTATTTTAATCCCCAAAAATGTAAGCACAGTATTTAAAGTTGAGTATGGAGATCTACCCATTTTGGATTTTAACCACAAAAAGGTGTGAACACCCATTTTATACACTGAGGGGAGGTCTGTGACCCATGTGTGAAAGAGTGGACAGTCCTGAAGCAGAGCATCGGCTGTGATTGGTAGACATAAAAATTTAGGGGAAGTGATGCAAGAGAAAAAGGTCTTTAAAAGTGGAAACAGAGACACTTGGAGTGAAGGGAGACACTTGGAGTGAAGAGAATCACTTGGATGGAGAGCAACACTTGGAGTGGAGAGAGACACCTGGAGTGAAGACTCACACTTGGAGTGGAACCTCCTGTAAGAAGCAGTTCTACTGGAGTTGAGGCTGATAAAGAATCTGCTGATTGAACTGACAGTGGTGAGTGTAAATGTTGATTTCCTTTTCTTGGCCTTTCTAGAGGCATCCGCCTCCTTTCTGGCCCATCATCTTGAGACTCCTTTTCCCTAGCTGGGGTCTTTGAATTCCTACCTGGCTCAGAGGAAGCCGGAGCTCGCTCTCTCTTTCTCCTTTTCTTCTCTTTCTCTCTTCCTTAATATCTTCCCTCTATTGTAAAATAAACTACCATAAATTCCATTCTGACTTTAGTAATTCATTTTTGGGATTTAATCATTAAATCCCTGGTGACCAATTAAATATATTCAATTCAACCATAAATTTAACAATAGGAAGAAAAGGATCTTTCCTCAAAATAATAAGTAGTATTTATTTAAAACTATCAGCAATTATCATCTGCAATGGGGATAAGTTAGAAGCCTTCCCAATATGATCAAGAGTGAAGCAAGAATGTCCATTATCACCACTATTATTTAATACTGTTCTAAAAATGTTAGCTGTGGCAATAAGAGAAGAAAAAGGAATTAAAGGAATTAAAGTAGGCAACAAGGAGACTAAACTATACCTCTTTGCAGATGATATGACGGTCTACTTGGAAAATTCTACAAAACCAACTAAAAAGCTAGTAGAAATAATCAACAACTTTAGCAAAGTTGCAGAATACAAAATAAGCCCACATAAATCATCAGCATTCCTAAATATTTCCAACAAAACTCAGCAACAAGCATTAGAAACAGAAACTCCATATAAAATCATTTGTGACAACATAAAATATTTGGAACTCTATGTGCAAGACAACCAGGGGAATTATGTGAACACAATTACAAAACACTTTTAACACAAATAAAATTAGATCTAAACAATTGGAAAAATAGTAACTGTTGATGGGTAGGCTGAGCTAATATAATAAAAATGACAATCCTATGTAAATTAATGTACTTATTTAGTGTGAAAAAATAATAACAACATTCATCTGGAAGGACAAAAGATCAAGAATATCAAGGGAGCTAATGAAAAAATGTGAAGGATGGTGGCCTAATAGTACCAGATCTTAAACTGTACCATAAAGCAATAATCATCAAAACAATCTGGTACTGGCTAAGAAATAGAAGGGGAGATCAATAGAACAGACTAGGGATAAATGACCTCAGCAGTCTACTGCTGGATAAACCCAAAGATCCCAGCTTTTCAGATAAGATCTCACTCTTTGACAAAAATTGCTGGGGAAATTGGAAAATAATTAGCTTTAGATCAATATCTCACACCCTGTACCACAATAAGGTCAAAACTGACATATGATCTAAACCTAAAGAGTGATATTATATAGGTAGAAGAGTATACTTTCAGAACTATGGAGGAGGGAAGATTTAAGACCAAACAAGAGATAGAGAACATTACAAGATGGAAAATGGATCATTTTGACTGTATTAAATTTTAAAGGGTTTGTACAAACAGAACCAAAGCAACAAAAATGAGAAGTGAAGAAACATTCAGGGGAAAATAATTTCATAAAAAATTTCTCTGTCAAAAGTCTCATTTCTCAAATATGTAGAGAACTAAGTCAAATTTATAAGAATCCAGGTCATTCCCCAATTGATAAATTGTCAAAGGATATGAATAGGCAGTTTTCAGATGAAGAAATCAAAGCTGTCAAGAATCATATGAAAAGGTGTTCTAAATCCTTCCTGATTAGAGAAATGCAAATCAAGACAACTCTTTTTAAAATTAATTAATTTATTTAGAATATTTTTTCCATGGTTACTTGATTCATGATCTTTTCCACCCATCTTCCCACCTCGCCCCCTGAGCTTCCACTGGCTTATATATACACATTGTTCAAAACTATTTCCATGTCATTTATATTTGCAATAGAGTGATCTAGTGGGGAATCAAAAGGAACCAAAGTTTTGACAGATACTTGGAGAGAGGCAACAGATAAAGAGTAACACCAAGTCTCCCTGCCCCCAGGCAGAGCTGTTTGAACAATGGAGTCAGATCTGATTAGAGCTGAAGGGTAAGAGGAAATCCCCTTCAGTCTCTTTCTTCTTTAGTTGATGTATTTGTAATCCCCCTTCTAGTACATTGAAGATGTCTGAGTCTTCAGTAAAGTAAAAATAACTATTTATTGGATAAGGGGTTACGGTATAAATGAGGAAACAGGAAACAGGAAGTCCCTAACTATCTCTTTCCTAAAGATGTTTTCAGGGGGGGGTTGAAGCATAAATCTGGGACTAAGTCCCAGACTAATTTAATGTCTTTGTGGGCTCAAGATGATGGTACTTCTTGTCTCAGAGATATGGTTTGAATGAGTCTTCTAAAGGATAGGCTATTGTCTTCCCCAAAGGAAAACGTCTCTATCCCTCTACTGTAACAGATGAATGGTATGGATCTTCCACTGCTCAACAAAGGATTTAGTGGATATAGCTTTGAATGCTCAGTAAGGATTTTGCTCCTTCCCTCATCAAGCCAAGGAGAGATCAGCACCCAAAGTCTCTAACTGCTCCTCCTTTTTTAGCTGGCATGTTCCGTTCCCATCCCCCGATGGCAGCAGAGGTCCATCTCATCTTTTCATGAGATAGCTTTGCAAAATCCAGTCTTTTCATTCATTTTATCATTTCTCTCTTCCACACCTTTTAATGCCAAAACTCCAAACATATCCCCATCTAACCACATGATTGATCATCTGTTTTTCCTCTGTGTCTACTCCCACGGTTCTTTCTCTTGATGTGGATAGTGTTCTTTCTCCTAAGTCCTTCTGGACTGTCCTAGATCAACTTGTAGAAAATTCTGTTACATTTGATTGTGCTACTATGTATCAGTCTCTGCTGGTTCTGCTCCTTTCACTCTGCATCAGTTCCTGGAGGTCGTTCCAGTTCACAGGGAATCCCTCCAGTTCATTATTCCTCTGAGCACAATAGTATTCCATCCCCATCAGATACCACAATTTGTTCAGCCATTCCCCAATTGAGGGGCACTACTTCATTTTCCAATTTTTTCCACTATAAAAAGTGCCACTACACATATTTTTGTACACATATTTTTCCTTATTATCTCTTTGGGCTACAAACTCGGTAATGGTATGGCTGAATCAAAGGGTATACATTCTTTTAAAGCCCTCTGTGCATAATTCCAAATTGCCTTCCAGAATGGTTGGATCCATTCACAACTCCACCAGCAATGTATTAGTGTCCCAACTTTGCCATAGTCCCTCCAACACTTATTATTTTCCTTTGCTGTCATATTGGCCAGTCTGCTGAGTATGAGGTGGTACCTATGAGTTATTTTGATTTGCATTTCTCTAATGAAAAGGGACTTAGAACATTTTTTCATGTGATTATTGATAGTTTTGATTTTTTCATCTGAAAACTGACTATTCATATCCCTTGACCATTTGTCAATTGGGGAATGGCTTGACATCAAAACAACTCTGAGGTACCACCTCACACCTAGAAGATTGGCCAATATGACAGTAAAAGAAAATAATAAATGTTGGCGGGACTGTGGCAAAACTAGGACACTAATACAGTTCTGGTGAAGTTGTGAATGGATCCAACCATTCTGGAAGGCAATTTGGAATTATGTTCAAAGTGCTTTAAAAGAATGCATATCTTTTGAGCCAGCAATACCACCACTAGGTGTATATCCCAAAAAGATAAAAAATGGGAAAGAACCTGTTTGTACAAAAATGTCTACAGTTGTGCTTTTTGTGGTGGCAAAGAATTGGAAACTAAAGAGATGTCCCACAATTGGGGAATGACTGAACAAATTGTGGTATTTGATGGTGATGGAATACTATTGTGCTGAAAGGAATGATGAACTGAACTGGAAAGACCTCCATGAACTGATGCAGAGTGAAAGGAGCAGAACCAGGAGAACGTTGTACACAGAGACAGATACATTGTAGCATGATCAAATGTAACTGACTTTGCTACTAGCAGCAATGCAATGACCCGGGACAAACCAGAGGGACTTACGAGATAGAAAGTATCCACATCCCGAGGAAAGAACTGTGGGAGCAGAAACACAGAAGAAAAACATATGATTTATCACTTGTTTATTTGGGTATGTGATTTGGGATTTCAGTTTTACGAGATTATTCTCTTGCAAAAATGAATAACATGGAAATTGGTTTTGAATGATAATATATGTATAACCCAGTGGAATTGCTAATCAACTCCAAGAGGGGGAAAGAAAGAGGGAGGGAGAGAATAGGAATCATATAACTTTGGAAAACTTATGTGTGAATTTGTTATTGGAATAAAATAAAGATAAAACCAATAAGTTATTCCTTGTCCTCAAGGAGCTTCAATTCTAATGGGGAGAGAGCACAACTGAAGGACAACTGGAAGATGGGAGACATTTGGCCTTGCTGGCTGGCAAGTGAGCTGTGGGCTTGGTTCTGGGCAAGATAAGGAGAAGAGAGGAGGGCATGAGATGCAGAAGAAACACTGGTATTGGCAAAGAGAAAGATCACCTCAACAAAGTCTTGGGTCAATTCAGAGTTGGAGGATGCTATCAAGGGCCTTTGGGAAAGAAAGTGGAGATGAAGTTGAAGAACAGTCTCTGTTTTTCTCTAAAGGGAGAGAAGCTAGACAGATCAACGTCAACTGTGTAGTGATAAATAAAACCATGAGAGCTGTAGAGATGATGAAAGGGAGAGGAGGAAGTGGGGGAGGGAATTCCTTGTTTTCCCATCACTTCCTCCTCAGTTGACTATGGCTGATGTCCCTTCCAGGTTCCAACATTGAGCCTCTGTGGCATTAAGAGAGTAAAATTTCCCCTCCATCCTTTGGGCTGACATAAGGAGAATTCTGGTGGCCCAAAGTAGACAGGAGAACATGATGAGCAGGTATCCTTCTTACCAGTTGTTTATGAAATCTAGGAAAGTCAGATATAGATAAGCATTTCTGAGAAGACCTAATTTTGAATGGCCAAGGCAAGTACATTAGGGCAAATGCCCTTGCCCTCCCATAAGCTTCTTCCTTAGCACTCACCTCTTTCTTTTTCCGCTCCTCTTCCTTTCGTTTCTTCTCCTCCCTGATCTGAGCTAATCTCTGTTTCTTTCGTTCCAGCTCAGCTTTTAAGTCACTTTTGTCAGACATCGTGACTTCCTGGAGAAACAAGCAAAAAGAAACATATAAATTATCAAAGAATTGATTTATTATTTTAAAATATGCTTCAAAATGTTTTGAGTGGTAGCATGGACCAGGTAATAATAATCAGGGATGTGGGAAAAATCCTACTCTGGGGCAATCCTTTCTAATCCTGCAGGAATTGGTATGCCTAAGAGTGAGAGACAAGAGAAAAGGGGGCATGAAGTAAAATCTTCAAGGCAATAGATTAGACATTCCTTAGAAGAAGGAATTCAAAATGGTACCTCAGAAGCTTTCAATCTATGAGGAATACAGAGGCAGACCACAGAAAGAATGAATAAGGACAAGGGTCATGAGTCAAAGAACAAAAGTCTGGATTAAAAAAGTGAAAAGAAATACAGCCATCCCTCACTATATGGCAGTTCACTTATTACATCACTATATGGCGGGTTTTTTAAAAATATATATCGAATTCTGTATCATGGAGTTACACTTATCATGGCACACTACTGGAGGATGGAATGAAGGTGACCATCCACAGCACTGTATTCTGTATTCTGGGTGATGATTGGCTCAATGAGTATAGGTTAATAAGAGGGTGGAAAAGGTTTATAGGAGGGCAGAAGGGTTTATAAAGCCTCAAGATATATGTAAATAATAAAGTAAATATAATGCTGCTATTTTGCGGATTTTCACCTATGGGCAGGAGGTCTCTGGAACATAACTCCTGCAATAGAGCCTCACCTATTCACTGTAAAGGTGACAAGGAAGCTTAGGACAAATGAAGAAGAAAGCAACATGGAAACATTTACTAGCAAAGCCTCAAAGAAAATGTGGATTAGACACAAGTCCAATAAGGATTCCTAAAAGAGCTAAAGAAAGGGTGCTTTTTTTAAGGAAAAAAAATTTTTAATATATTATTGAAGTAATATATTCATTGAAATATATTGTTTATTTCAACATAATAAATTTATTAGGAAATGAAAGCAAGGCAAAAGAGAATTAACAAGATCCCAACTTTTGAGACCAAAACCCACTATTTGATAAAAACTGCTGGGAAAATTGGAAGACAGTATGGGAGAGATTAGGTTTGGATCAATACCTCACACCCTACAGCAAGATAAACTCGGAATGGGTGAATGACCTGAATATAAAGAAGGAAACTATAAGTAAATTAGGTGAACATTGAATAGTTTACCTGTCAGATCTTTGGGAAAGGAAAGACTTTAAAACCAAGCAAGAGCTTGTACAAACAAAACCAATGCCACCAAAATTAGAAGGGAAGCAATAAATGAGTGGTGGGGCGGGGGAATCTCTGTAACAAAAAGCTCTGACAAAAATCTAAATTCTCAAATTTATAAAGAGCTAAATTATTTGTACAAAAAATCAAACCATTCTCCAATTGTTAAATGGGTAAGGAGCATGAATAGGCAATTTTCAGTCAAAGAAATCAAAACTATTAAAAAGCACATGAAAAAGTGTTCTAAATCTCTCATAATCAGAGAGATGCAAATCAAAACAACTCTGAGGTATCACCTCACACCTAGCAGATTGGCTAACATGACAGCAAAGGAAAGTGATGAATTCTGGAGGGGATGTGGCAAAGTCGGACATTAATGCATTGCTGTGGAGTTGTGAATTGATCTAACCATTCTGGAGGGCAATTTGGAAATATGCCCAAAGGGTAATAAAAGACTGTCTGCCCTTTGATCCAGCCATAGCACTGCTGGGTTTGTACCCCAAAGACATAATAAGGAAAAAGACCTGTACAAGAATATTCATAGCTGCGCTCTTTGTGGTGCAGAAAATTGGAAAATGAGGGGATGTCCTTCCATTGGAGAATGGCTGAACAAATTGTGGTATCTGTTGGTGATGGAGTACTATTGTGCTCTAAGGAATAATAAAGTGGAGGAATTCCATGTAGACTGGAACAACCTCCAGGAATTGATGCAAAGTGAGAGGAGCAGAACCAGGAGAACATTATACACAGAGATGGATACCCTGTGGTACAATCGAATATAACAGACTTCTCCATTAGTGGCAATGCAGTGATCCTGAACAACTAGGAGGAATCTATGAGAAAAACCACTATTCACATTCAAAGGAAACACTGTGGAAGTGGAAACACCGAAGAAAAACAACTGCTTTAAATACATGGGTTGAGGGGATGTGGTTGGGGATGTAGACTCTGAATGAACATCCCAGTGCAAACAACAACATGGAAATGGGTTCTGATCAAGGACACAAGTAATACCCAATGAAATTGCGCATCGGCTAAAGGAAGGGCAATAATGTGATTCTTGTAACCAAGGAATAATGTTCTAAATTGACTTAATAAATTAAATTTAAAAAAATATATAGTACAAGCGAAAAGATAGATATATAAGACATTATTTCTGTTAGAGTTCATACACATGTATGCATTTCTTTAATCAAAACAAATGCTGAATTAATGTTTATCTATACTTTTTGCCTTTATTTTGTTGATGATGTTTAAAATGAAATGAAAACATTAAAATAAAAATTTTTAAATTAAAAAATAGAATGAACAATCTGATTTTTAAAAGGCATAAAAAATGCTGGCAAAAACAATCCCTTAAAAAATAGAATTGGCCAAATGGGAAAAAATGTATAAAACTTTTTTGAAGAAAATTATTTCTTAAAAATTAGAGCTGGTCAGCTGAATGTAACAGACTTCTTTCTCTACTAGCAGCAATGCAATGATACAGGACAACTCTGAGGGACTTATGAGGAAGAACTGCTATCCACATCCAGCGAAAGAACTGTGGGAGCAGAAACACAGATCATATGTTTTGATGGGGATATGACTGGGGATCATGAAAGGGAATTCTTTGTTCCCTTTGTCTATTCTGAGTTTACACTTGTGAAAAGTAATCTTTTATTCTCTTTGCCTAGTTGGAGTTGACATTTTGGTTAACAATAACTTAAGTACTCCCTACTTAGTACCTCACTAGAATGAAGACAGGATTAACTCTCCTTTGTCTACCTTTTAAATTGAATCAACAAAAGACTAGACACCCTACTTAATTCTAGGTGAGAAGCCTGCAAGATACTTGGAGAGCTCCACCCTTTTTTAACTCAATCAGTCAGAAACTTGTGAATTCTTTTAAGAGTTCACATCCTCAGAAACTGTTCAATCAGGAAGTTGTGAACCTTTTTGGTGAGAAATTGACCTTCAGAAGGTGAGAAGTTGATCCCACAGACACTTCCCTCTGGGCAGTGCTAGACAATTTCGAAACTGTGATTGGCCCCATGAAGAGGGGAGGAGACAAGAAGTCACCATAAAAGCAAGCCTGAACTCCTTCAGAGCAGATAGTCTTTGAGAAGATAGTCTGAACATTGTCTTCTGGAGATAGTCTTCTGACTGGGGAGAGTCTTTGAGGGAGCTTTGTTGGAGACTGTGGCTTGGACTGTGGGCTTGGAGCTCAGCTTCAATTTAGACTCTGACTCCTGGACTACTTCATTGGGTGAGAAAAAGGCTGACTACTTTCCTAGTTTCCTAAGAGACTAGCTTCCATCTTGCAAGAGACCTCGTGGTTACTCACCACCAGCCTTCCTGGTTGAGAGCTAATTAATCTCTGCCTGAATTAAGCAGAGCCAGGGCAAAACATTTAGGTTGATAGAATATATAACTTCTCTATCCCCCTCACATTTCTCTTCTTTATTGTTTCTTCTCTATAAATAATTGTAAATAAATTTCTGACTCAAGATATAATAAATATTGGTGATCACATAATTTCATAAGAATTATTGTTCAACCATTAATTTTCACCTTTACAGGATGTAGACTCTAAATGACCACTCTATTGCAAATATTAATAATATGGAAATAGGTCTTGATCAATGATACATGTAAAACCCAGTTGAATTGCTTGTTGGCTATGGGAGGGGGAGGGAAAGAATATGAATCATGTAACCATGGAAAAATAGTCTAAATTAATTAATTAATTAAATGAAATTTCAAAATAAAAAAATAAAAATTAGAACTGATAAAGTAAAAGGTAATGATTCCATGAGATACCAAGAAACAATAAAACAAAGTCAAAATAATGGGGGGGGGCACAGAGAAAAAGGTGAAATATCTCATAAAAAAACTGACTTGTAAAAAATGGATTGAGGAAAGATAATTTAAGAATTATTGAAGTACCTGAAAGACAAGATTCAAAAAAGAGCCTCGACATCATGTTTCAAGGCATCATAAAGGAAAGTTGGCCAGATATCTTAGAAACCGAGGACAAAATAGAAATTAAAAGAATCTATCATTCACCTCTTGAAAGAAATTCTAAAATAAAGACTCCTAGAAATATGATAGTTCTCAGGTCAATGAGAAAACACAGCAAACATCCCAAAAGAAACTATTTGAGTACCTTGGAGCCATAGTTAGCATTCCATGGAATTTAGCAGCTTCTATATTAAAGGATCAGAGGACTAGGAATACAATGTTTCAGAAGTCAAAGGGGATAGGATTCATTAAATATCCATTTTCCCCTGGAGGATTATACTGGTTTTTGGGAGATTATTTTTGGTTGTAATCATAGCTTTCACTCGAGCTGAGGTAAAAGAATCAAGGGCAGCAATCATGAGCTCAAGCAAAGCAAAAGCAAAACCTGCCTAATTAAAAGAAAGAATCGGAGAAACTACATTTCACTAAATGATACCATAGACAATGAAGTAATCTCAATACTAAATATATATTCATAAAGGAAATAGGATGCAAGCAGGAGGAAATAGTAAAACTATTTCTCATTTTATCCCTTCTAAGACCCAGAGAAATGTAAACATAAAATAAATTAGGAAGAAATGAAGGGGACGAATAGAATTTTAGAAAAGCTAGATGTGATGGACTTTTGGAGACAACTGAATGGGAATAGAAAAGAGTATACCTTTTCTCAGCTGTAAATGGCACCTTCTCAAAAACTGACTACGTCTTAGGGCATAAAAATCTCACAAACAAATGCAGAAAAGCAAAAATATTAAATGCATCCCTTTAGATTTTAATGTAGTGGGCACATTCAAGAAAGGGTCTTAGAAGCACAGATTAAAAAATGATTGGAAACTAACCTAATCCTAAAGAATAATAAATCAAAGAACAAATCATAGAAACAATCAACAATTTCATTAAAAATAATAACAATAATGAGATCATATAACGAAATGCCTCAGATGCAGCCCAAACAGTATTTGGGAAGAAATCTCTAAATTATTACTTTAATAAGAGAAAGAAAGAAGAGATCAATGAATTAAATTCACAACTTGAAAAAAAACTAAAAAAGAACAAATTTTAAATCCCCTTTTTGCCCCAAAATAGAAATCCTAACACTCAAAGAAGAGATTAATTAATTTGAGAGTAAAAATCCTTTGAACTAATAGATGAAACTAGGATGTGATTTTATGGGAGGGAAAGGAACAATAAAATAAATTAGCCATTTTGTTAATCTTATTTTTTTAAACCTTCACCTTCCATCTTGTAGTCAATACTGTGTATTGGCTCCAAGGCAGAAGAGTCATAAGGGCTAGGCCATGGGGGTCAAGTGACTTGCCCAGGGTCACACAGCCAGGAAGTGCCTGAGGTCAAATTTGAACCCAGGACCTCCCATCTCTAGGCCTGGCTCTCAATCCACTGAACTACCCAGCTGCTCCCCTGTTAATCTTATTTTTAAAAAGAAAAAAAACAAAATTACCAAGATCAAACGTTAAGTTTGGGTAGAGAAATGAAAGCAAGTATTAGGAGCTATTTGATCAACCTATAGGCCAAAAGAAGCGACAATCTAAATAAAAAGGATGAATATTGGCCAACCCTTAAATTGCCCAGATTAACAGAAGAGGAAACGGAGTATCAATAATCGAGTCTTAGAAGGGAAACTGAACAGGCCCCCACGAGCTCCCAGGATCCAGGGGATTCTACCAAACAATAAGCTCCGATGCTACATGAACTATGGGGGAAATGGGAAAAGGAAAGAGCCTGCCAAAGTCCCACCTAAGCTGCCTGCCCCGTGGATCACACACTGCGACCAGGCGGGCTTCATATCAGGAACGCAAGGCTGGCTCAGTAGTGGGAAAACCAGGAGCATAATTGACCCGATCAGTAACAGAACACAATAAAATCCTGATTCCATCAACACATAGAGAAAAGGCTTTCAAGAAAACCCAGCACCTATTCCTATTAAAATATCAGAAAGGCTCCGTGGATGGAGAGACGGGAGGTCCTGGGTTCCAATCTGGCCTCAGGCACTTCCCAGCTGGGTGACCCTGGACAAGTCACTTGACCCCCATGGCCTAGCCCTGACCGCTCTTCTGCCTTGGAGCCAATACACAGCACTGATTCTAGGACAGAAGGTGAGGGGTTAAGACAGTATTAGAAAGCAAAGGAATCAAAGAGAAGTTCTATTTCTCTAAAACTAAGGGCCAATATTGAGTGTAATGGGCGTAAACTGGGAGCCTTCAACAATCACATGGGGTGAGTTGAATGAGACCGGGATGTGCGTCCTCACCACCATCATTCAATGTTATACCTGAAATTCCAGTTCTAGCAACAAGCCAGCAAAAAGAAACAAAGGAATAAGAACAGGCCACAAAGAAAGGAAGCTTGTTCTTTGCTGAGGATGTCTTTGTTGGGACGATCGGAGGGTCCTGGAGACCCTCCGGGAAAGCCAGCAGAAACAAACAACTAACAACGTTCCCGAGAGAGAACGAGGCCACGTCCGTGGGCTGCAGAAAAAGCTAGAAAGCCAATTCCACTCCAACAACCACAGATCGTCGAGAATACTTGGGAGGGGAGGCCTGAAGCTCTCTCTTCTCTGCTTGACTATGGGTCCCTTTGTCTTCCTGAAGTCCCAGTTACAAATCCACCGTCCTCAGAAAGCCATCCCCAACCCATTAATTCTAGTGTCCTCCCTATGGTATGAGGTGCATTTTTTCTGTCTGTCTTCCTGTCATCTCCTCCAGGGCGCCGACTACCTTTTGCCTTCCTTTCCACCTTGAGAGCTTCTTATAGAGAGTTTTGCACAAATGCTTGCTGCCTGTTGAGGGGGACTTGGCCAAATTGGACCACCAATGCATTGCTTGGGGCTTTGATGTCATAAGATTATTCACCCACAACAAATGAGGAATATGGAAATGGGTTTTGCTTGATAATGCAGGTATATGGGTCTGAATTGCTTCTCAACCCTGAGAGAGGGGAGGGAAGAATGGAGGGAGACAACAGGAATCATATCACTTTGGAAAACTTATGTGGAAAATCGTTATTAAAATAAAATAAAGAAAACCAGAGAAGGATGAGAATGATGTGAGAGAATCCTGACAAAGGAGCCAACAGCTTAGTTAAGGAAGCATAAAAGCCACTGAAGAAAGCAAGTTCATAAAATTAGAACCGGCCAAATGGAAAAGGAGAAACAAAATCTCATTGAAGAAAATAATTCTTTAAAATTTAGAACTGAGCAAGTGGAAGCTAATGACTTCATGCAACATCAAGAAAAAGTAAAATGAAACCAAAAGAATGAAAAAATAGAAGAAAATGTGAAATACTTCATTAGAAAAACAACTATCTTGGGAAACAGATCCCAGAGAGATAATGTAAGAATTACTGGAACACCTGAAGGCCATGATTTTTTTTAAAGAGCCTGGACATCATATTACAAGAAATTATTAAGATAAACCACCCTGATATACCCAAACAAGAGAGCAAAAGAGAAACAGGAAGAATCCAACCATCACTTTCTGAAAGAGATCCCCAAATGAAAACGCCTGGGAATATATAGCCAAATTTCAGAGCTCCCAGGCCAAATGGAAAATACTGCAAGCAAAGAGAAAGAAATCATGGAGCCTCAGTCGGGATTACACAGGATTTAGCAGCTTCCACGTTAATGAATTAGAGGGCTTCAAATAAGATACTCCAGAAGGCAAAGGAGCTAAGATTACAACCAATAATCACCGACACAGTGAAACTGAGTATAATCCTTCAGGGGAAAACCAGTATGTAATAAAATTAGAACTTTCAAGCATTCTTGATGAAAAGATAAGAGTTGAACAAAAAAACTGATTTTCAAATGCAAGACTCAAGAGACACATAAAAACATAAAGAGCAAAGTGAAAGCATAAGGGATGCAGTAAGGTAAACTACTGGCATTCCCGTATGGGAAGTTGATACTTGTAACTCTTAAGAACTTTATTACTATGAGAGCAAACAGGAGTTTGCACAGAGAGCATGGGGTAAGTTGATTATGACAGGATGATATCCAAAAAAGCAAAATTATGAGGTAAGAAGGAGAACTGAATGGGAAAAGAGGGATGGGGAGGTAGACTGGGGTCAATTATCTCACATGAATAGGTGCTAAAGAGCTATTCCAGTGGAAGGGAAGATGGAGGGGGTGGCAGCCAATGACTGAACTGTATTTTCATTGGATTGATTCAAAATGGGAAGAACATTGTAATAAAGAGATAATCTGCTGGAGCTATTTCTAGTTGCAGTAACTGATGTACTCTGGCAGTGTCTAGAGAGAACTACTAGGGGAAACTTATGAGTGATCCTAGTTATAAATGGAGATAGAAATATTTCTTCAGAGAGATAGAGAGATGCTGCAAGAGCAGTTACCTCTGGGGTTGCCTATTGATCACTATTGATGGCTAATAGATCAAGATATTTCCTACCCTCCTCCTCCCATCAACCCCTTCCTTCACCAACCTCCTCTTGAAGCCTTTGGGCTTCGCCCCTCTTCCCTGAGTGGACTGTGAGATTTATGAGGAAAAACTCCTTTCTTTTCCTCTCTCACATAAGGGGGTTTATTGGGAACAACAGGATAGGGATTGAGATGAGAGGGATAGGGGTGTCCCTAGTCTACAAGGAGAATTAGGAGAGTTTGGGAAATGTCAGTCCTGTCACAACTGTGGCTCAGAGACAGTCATAGAGATGGAGGACAATTGTTAAACATTCTTTCTTCTTCCAATTACACAGAGCCACCAACAAAAGTTAATTTCTTCTCGGCTTAACTCCAGAAGCCCCCCCAAAAGTCTCTCTCTGCCTAGATCAGAAAAAGCCAGTCTCCCTTGGTCAGGAACCCCAGAGGAGAAATCTCAGTTCATCTCCTCTGGCCAGCTCCCAACTGCCTCTCCTGGGAACGTTCCATTTGGAATCTTCACCTTGATTGACAGATCAGGTCCTTTACTTTGGTTTGCATGCTTGGCTTGGCTTGTAAATCCTCTCTTCCTTAATGCATGTTCCACAACATCCATATTCAAAAGTGTATAGAAATCTATCTTACATTGTGAATTGGTCCAACCATTCTGGAGGGCAATTTGGAACTGTGACCAAATTGGAACTGTGACCAAAGAGTGCTAAAAGACTGCCTGCATTTTGATCCAGCCATAGCACTGCTGTGTTTGTACCCCAAAGAGATCATAAGAAAAAAGACTTCTATAAGAATATTTATAGCTACACTTTTTGTGGTGGCAAAAATAACTGGAAAATGAGGGGGTGTCCCTCAATTGGGGAATGGCTGAAAAGCTGTGGTATCTGATGGGGATGGAATATTATGCCGAAAGGAATGATGGCCTGGAGGGATTCCATGTGAACTGTAATGACTTCCAGGAACTGATGCAAAGTGAGAGGAGCAGAACCAGAACCAGAAGAAATCCTAGAAGCAATCAAAGAGTAACAAGAGAAACCACACAGTCAGTTTAGGGGATTCATTCAGCCAAAATAGTGCTTAGAAGAAAACGTCGATCTCTGAACGAATTGGGTGTGTGCTTACGACAAAACCCCAAAAGACAACCCCCCCCCCCGATTTCACACCAAAGGGGAGAGGAGATCAAATGGATAAACTACTGATGGTTTTGCTTTTAAGAAGAAGGAAGAAACCAACTTCCCAGCATGGGAAGAACAAAAAGGGACGAATTAACCACCAGTGAAGAGTTGGCAAAGCAATCATTAGGAGATCTTTTGTCCAATTATGTACAAGCAAATGTAAGCATCCAAGTGAGGTAGAGGAATATTTACAGAACTAGAAAGTGCCCAAATGAGCAGGAAAGGAAACACCATTATCTCAGCCCCACTGCAGAACAAGCAATTACCCAAGGCAGCCGGGAACATGCCCAGGGCCACGTGGATTCACAGGGGAATGAATTCTGACACTGTGTTGTGTATTTGGGAAAACGGGCAAAGACGATGTCCTACTAAGTGCTTTTCATGACAAATATGATGCCAGTGCTCTTATCAGGAAGAGCAAAGCCAGAGGGCAAACTGCAGAGCAAACTGCCCAAGGAATACTGAGGGCAGATGTTGGACAACATTCTAGCCAGGAGACCATGCGCTATGGCTGGTGGGACACATGCCAGGATGAGAGAAACCTTGCACACAGGTGCCCATCTCAATAGCCAAAGCAACAGAAATCACACGATTGGCTCCTGGATGCACAAAAAGCTTTTGATAAGTAAGATCTATTGAAAAGCAGCAGCAAGCACAGTCTATGATGGAGGGAGGGAGGGCCCCAGATGGCTAGAACTGGGCAGGCCCTTTGAGGTTATCCCTAAGGGTCACCCCCTCCCCCAAGGCAGGGCCACCTCAGCAATGACTAGGGCCCTGCTCCACTGCAGAGGGGCCATGATGCTCCTCATTCCACCCGCAGGGGGCTCAGTGGTGCTCCCCAGTCACATTGGAGCCAGGAAGTCCTTTGCCAACAGTGTCTAACCCAGAGCGCGGTCATCTGCACAGAAAAGGGCCTTGGCTACCTCCCTGGGCTGCCTAAAACCAGCCCCTTGGTGTGTGCTCGTGCCTCAGTTTCCCCACCTGTATCATGAGAGGACTTCTGAGTCAAAGGGTTTCCAAGGGCCTCTCCCACCTTCTGCAGTTTCTGAGCCTCCTCCCTAACCCTAACCTTTTGTCAAGGGTTTCATCTAGGCTTTGACTCAACTGAGAGGGACCTCTGGGACATGAAGCAGAAGCCCTGCTTCTGTCTCTCCACTAAGCAGCATTTCTGGTGTGGGGAAGCCAGAGCGGAGAGGGGCCCTTTGGCCTCGCTCTGAACTCTCCCAATAGGGCCCACTTCAACGTCTTCTCTTCCCCTGGATAAACAGGGTGCTCAGTCATTTGGAGTTCCCTGCGCAGATTCCAGAGTGCTCGGCTTTTTTTGCGGATGAGGAAACTGAGGCCATCAGGATGAAGTGACCTGCCCAGGGTCACACAGTCAGAAGCATCTTGGGCCTGATTTGAACTCAGGAAGCTGCCCCCCACTCCCGCCCCAGCTTGTCGCTCCGTCCACTGCGGCCCCCACTGGCTGAGGTAGACGTCCTCGGGTCCTTTGCCCGGTTTTCAATCACCCCACCCCACCCCGGACCCACTGCGGCAGCGCCGCGCCCTTCCTCCTGCCTGGCGGACTTGACCCGAACTCCGGGCCTAATCTGGCCCCGCCACAGAGCCCGAACGGCGTCGGCTTGGCCTGAGTTCGACCCCCCCCCCCCACCCGCCCTCCCCAGCCCCTCCTCCCCAGGCCCCCCCCCCCCCCAGCCCCGCCTGCTTCCCCTCCCCGCAGTCGGGCTCTTCGGGCTCCCTATTTAAAGGCTGCAGCAGCGCGGCGCTGTCCAAGGTGAGCAGAGCCAAAGGCGGAGCAGAGCGCAGAGCGGGGCCTCCGCAGTCCGTTCAGGGCCGCCCCAAGCTCCGGCCCTCTCGGCCTCTCCGCCTGCCCCCTCTCCAGCGCACTAAGCCGGGGGTCCAGGCCCGGAATCCGGCTCCCGGGGCTCTCGGAGAGGCGCTCGGAGCCAGACTTCCCGGGAAATGGGCCCGTTCCCAGGAGGAGCCCCAGCGGGCGGGCCGCGACTTCCAAGAACCCCCCAAGCCTGCGTCAGGTGCGGTGGGGGAGGGCAGGGCCGGGGCCCAGCGGCCTCCCTGCCCCGCGTCAGTCTCCTCCGCATCTTCCCGGCACCCTCCGGGCGAGGCTGGAGCGAAGAGGCTGTCCCCTCCCCCCACCCCGGCCAGGCCCAAGAGGTCAGGTTCCCGCATCCCCGGGGCGCGGCCAGGGTGGGCGCTGGCGCAGCTCCGGCCTCCTCCGCGCGGGGGCTTCACTGGCCCCCACCCCCACCCCCCGCGCCGGTCCTCCAGGCCGGCTGCTCCGGGCGCCTGGCAGTCACGGCCGCGGGCAGGGCGGGTTACCTGGCGCTGTGGCGGCTGAGGCTGAGGACCCGGGCCTCTGGGCAGAGCTCAGGCAGCGGCGGAGGCTGCGGCGGAGGCTGCGGCAGGCGGCGAGGATGAGAGGAGGGGAGGGGGGAGGAGGGAGGAGCCCGCAGCTCGCAGCTCTGCTCCGCAGCCCCGACTGACTGACGCACGGACGGACGGACCGACGGACACACGGCCGCCTGCCGTGCTGTGTCACGCCTGGGCACTCTCCCGCCCCTTCGCCGCCTCCGCTACCGCAGGCTCCTCCCCGCTCCCGAGCTCCTCCCTGAGCAGCCGGGCCCGCCCCAGCCCCAGCCGGAGCCCCCCGGCCGTGAGGGGAACCCGGCGCCCTACACAGGGGGAAACTGAGGCCCACGCAGGGGAGAGGACTTGGACAGGCCAGGGCCCTGAGCCGTCTCCACGGAGGACCCTGCCTGCGCCCGGGATAGGAAGAACGGAACGGAATGGAACAGAAGCTCGCCCTCTCGAACTCACAGCCTGCTTCCGCTCTGCCAGCGAGCCTGGGCCTGGCTAGTGGCCGCTGCTCAGGGCGCTCAGTGAACAGAAATCAGTTCTCTCTCGCCCTCCCTTAAGGGGCCTGGCAACAACGGGGCACAGTCAAGTAAAGCCAATGAGTGAGCCACATGGCTGCGCCCAGAGAATGGCGCTGCACTCTGGCTGCCCCCTGGGCCACCCCCAGCTCGAGGCTCACAGACGAAGCCAGAAATGGCTCCCGAGTCGGAGTGTCAAGAACATATTTCAGAAGCAAGTTCTCAGCCCCCAGAGAGGCCCCGAGGAGGGGGGGGGGTGCGGCGGGAGGAGCTGGAACTACAAAAAGGAAATGGCACGAAGGTCACGAATCCAAGGGCCCAGAAGCCCAGAGAATCGCATAGGAAGACTGTCAGGAAGGCTTCAGCTCAGAATACCAGCTGGCTCGCCAAACAGCTCCAAATCTACTGCTCCCTCCTTAGACAGGGGCTCTCACCTCCCCAGACCTCAGTGTGCTTAGACAGAAAAGGGGAATATTGGCCCCCAAGTTTCCTTCCAGCTCTAGACGGGAGTCCCAAGAAGAGGCAGGAATGTGAGCCTGGAAGCTGGAAGATCTGCTGAGCCCATCAGCTGAACTTTTGTGCCTGTGTAGATTCCCTTTTGGGACAAGATCCTGAGGATTTGGGGGCTGTTGTTGGCACATGATCTCAAAGGGATTTAAACGGGATGCAAACTAACAAATAGGGATTGGTAGGATTAATGGGGATTTTCTTACCCCAAGTCCGAGAGAGGGCTGGAACAGATATTGGCTCTGCCAGTAGAAAGCAGCAAGTTAAAAGAATATACAATCTTGGAGCAGCTGTGTAGCTCAGTGGATAGAGAGTTAGTCTTGGAGATGAGAGGTGCTGGGTTCAAGTGTGGTATCAAACACTTCCTAGCTGTGTGACCCTGGGCAAGTCACTTAGCCCCAGTTGCCTCACCCTTGGTGTTCTTCCTTGTAGCAGATACCTAGTCTCAATTTTAAGACAGAATGTAAGGGTTTAAAAAATAATAATATACAATCCTAAGCTTCAGCACCTGTGCCTAGCTTCTGTTCCAAGGTCCTCAGCTGGCTGTGGTGACTCACAGGGCTTGGTTAAAGACCAACCACCCAGCCCTTTCTAACCCCCAGAAACATGTTCTCAGCCAGGGACCAAAATGGCCATCAGGCACTGAACCAAGGAAGCCAAGAGGCTCAGGGGAAATCTGGCCACCATGAGACCAGCAGAGAGTCACACTCGGGAGGAAGGGAGCCTGGGGCCCTGGAAGTGAGTGACCACGTGTGTTTGCTGGCCACGCGTGTTCCATTCATTTGTGGCCCCATACATGGCAGCTATACAGATTCACTGCCCGTGGTTAGTATGTGTGCTTGTTGGAGACTGTCCTTAAGATGCTTTGGCTTAATTGTGCCTTCTGGCTGGATTGTAAAAGGAAGCTGGTCCTAATTGGTGTAAGTCAAAGTCACATGATTAAATCGAGTAATTGGTCCCAACCTGGTGGGAATTCCAATGATGCAGCCACTTTGCCCTGAGACCTTGTGTGTAAACATTGGGGGAGGAGTCTCCTGAGCTTTGGTTTGGGGTGATTGTAGGCTTAGAGTGGGGCATGTGGAGCCTTGCAGGCACTAGATGGGGTGACCCTGACCAAGTCACTTACGTATGTGAAACAAACACTCAAGAGAGTGCAATGGAGTCAGGAATGAAGACTCAGGGACTGGCACATAGCAGTGAGGGCCGGGTGGGGATGACATAACATTGTTTGCAGTGGACCATCAGGCCCCCCGCAGCGAGACCTCTCTGGACTCAGAGCTAAGAAGGTGAACAGAGGGAGGGGCTCCCCATTGGCAGGGTCTGAGCAGCAAGCTGCCAGAGGGCTGGGGACTTAAGAGGAAGGACAGTGTAGAAGTGCCCTGGCCTTGCCTCTGAAGGCAGGTCAGAGCTGGGGCACAATAGGAGACCAGGGAGAGTGGCAGAGAGAAGGGATGTTGGGGTCCAGGCTGAGATCTTGGAGACAATCCCACCAGGCGCTGGCTGGGGCTGGCGGAGAGGAGGGGCGGTCATGGACACAGACTGTAAATTGCAGGTTAGCCGGGCTATTGTGTTCAGGTCTGGGCACCAAAGTCTAGGCGGAGGGAGATGAGGAGGGTGCCACAGCGAGAGTGGCAGGACACACTGTGGTATCTGCTGGGGATGGAATACCGTTGGGCTGTAAGGAACCATGAATCCACTGATTTCCAGGCCTGGGACGACCTCCAGGAACCGAGGCCCAGTGAGAGGAGCAGAACCGGGAGGACATCGTACACAGGGCTGATGCACTGTGGGATGGCCAGAGGTGAGAGGCTTTGCTACCAGCAGCAGTGAGAAGACCTAGAACAGTTCTGAAGGCCTTCTGGCAAAGACCATCCCCAGCTCCAGAGAAAGAGCTGTGGGAGCAGGACGCGCAGGAGAACACATGAGCCGCTTGCTTGGGTTTGTGGGGGGCTGTTCCCCCCAAAACTGAATAATAGGGAAGCAGGATTGCGTGATCACAGCCAGGGAGGGAAACCACATGGATCACGTGACGGAAAACGTGGAAATCGATTCGTGGATAAAACGATGGAAAAGTCAAATAAAAGAAATTCTTCTTGAAACAAAAGAAGAAAATGGGGAAGTCCGCCTCCTTGGGGTCACAAACGGTTCATTCAAACTCCTATTTGCCAGGCTGGGCTAAGCACAGACAGTGCCAGTGCAAGGCCTGCCCTCAAGGAGCTTACGTTGGGATGGGGAAGTCCCCCTGGAGAGGAGCTTTGTTCTAGGCGGTCCCAGGGGTGGTGAGCGGAGCCCCCAAGCAAAGGCCAGCTGAGATGGGGGGGGGGGACAGGGGGCTCTTTGGTGGCATCACTGTGGAGCAGAGCTCAGCTTGGCCGCCCTAGGCTGAAGTCATTCCAAGTCTTGATAATGAATTGTTTTTGCAATTTCCCAGCATTCCTTCTGGCTCCTCCTCTGAAAAAGCCAAGCCAAGCACAAGTCCAGGAAAAGGAATTCCCTGCTAGGCTGGTCCTGGCTCCCGGGAGCTGGCTTAGTCCTCCGGGAAGGGCTGGCTGCTGTCCATTGTGCTGGAAGAGGAGAGTCAGGTGACTCCAGCCAGGCTGATCAGCCCAGTAGGAGCTGGGAGGGCTGGACCACAGTCTGGCACAAGGGGGGGGGGGGGGACGAGGGGGGGGGGCAGGGAGCAGGGGGCGGGGGGGGGGCAGGGGGCGGGGGGGGGCTGCCTTTCATGTGAGCTACTGCACGCCACTCTCCTCTGTCTGCTCCCACACCCAGCGCCCCTGGGCCAGGGCCCCACACATGCCAGCCAATAGCAGGGTTCTCCAGAGGAGAAGCTTCTGCCCCGACTTGGGAGAACATCGGAGGGAGGAAGCTGTCGCTGGCTCCTCCTCGGCCCGGCTTTGGGATCTGCGATGGCAGATCTTGGCGATGAGCCCTTCGGAGCCGTCTGCTCTTTCCTTCCGCCTCTCAGCTGCCCTGGAAGGGCCGGGAAAGCCCTTCCAGTCTCCCTTCAGCTCCCAGAGTCGAGTCGGTTGGGAGCTGCCCCCCCCAGCTCTGACCTAGCCCCGATTGCTCGCTCCCCCCGTATATCTGGGCCCCTTCGCTCGCGACATGGGGCCAACCGCAGGAACTGGCAGCCGGCTTCTCGGTTTGCCCAACGCTCCTTGTCAGAGCCCCCTCGTGCCAGCGGCTGCGGCTCTTATGGAAGCCAATAGGGCGGGCCTGGCGTTCTCTTCTGGGCACGCAGTGGGCTTGGCGAGGGGGTCTTTCCTCCGGAGGTGCCCCCGTGGCACACCTCCCGTGCTCCGAGCTTTAACCCTCACGGAGGTGTTCCGAGGGGCAGGGGAAAGGCGCGGCCCACCTCCTGGGCTCCCCGGTGCCTGCCATATCGCCATTGCTTACCGCCTCAAGTGGCACAAGCACCCGGCCTGCGGGCTTGGAGGGAACCGGGGGCTCCTCACTGCTCCTGTGCCCGGGCAGCCCTCCTCCAAATCCCGCCTTAGCCGCCTTCGGGATGCTCGGCCAATGGCGCGGAGTACTACTATCGGAACCTCTCTCTGGCGCTCCTCTATCCCAGAGGGGCGGCCTCTGATCCGGTCCAGCCAGGTTGGGAGGAGAACGGCTTTTACAGAGCATCCAGACAGATGGCCGCTTTCGAACCCTGGGCTCAGAGGCACCAAGACTGCAGTTCAAATCTTGTCCTAGTCATTCACTAGGAGTGGGGCTGTGACACGTCCGCTCAGCTCTCTGTGCCTCTCACAGACTCTAATGCCCCTCCGTGGTGATCTCCCGGGGAGGCCGACCACCTTAGGGTACCTCTCAGTTTGGGTTGGGGTTTGAGCACATCAAATCCGCCCGACCTCTCCGAGACTCCCTCTGGCCCAGCTCCGATCCCCACCCCCACCCCAGGCCAAATGGCATGACGTTTGGGGTCCCCTTGGGTGAGCCTCTTAGCTACTAGAAGGCCAGCACTTGTCAGAATCGCCAAGGAAACGTGGCAGGCATTTCCCTCCATCGTGTGGATGTCCAAATCTGGGCAGAAGAACACCCACCTGAGGCTGGGGCCAAGAGGAGCAGCTGGGAGAAGTCCTGGGCCTTCTCCCTCCCTTTGAGCTCCCATTGCACCCGTGCCCCTTGGCAGCATCAAGGGGTAGGGCTAGGAGGCAGGAGCTCCGTGCAAGTAAGGGACCTGAAACACCCCCAGTGCCTTCAGGTTTCCAAGCTGAGGAGTGAGTAGAACAACAGAGTAAAAGGCAGCTGTGTGGCAGCGAGGGCTGGCTCTATGAGCAGAGCAGTTAGGGGCACCAGAGTACCAGAGCAGCATCAAGAAGATCTGAATTCAAATCTGGTCTCAGACACTTAGCTGTATGACCCTCTTAACTGCAGCCTGCCTCAGTTTCCCCGTTTTGAAATCCTACTTACAAACCTATAGAGCACTCGATAAATGCTTGTGACTATTACTATTGAGCTCGGCCCCACCTCAGTCTGGTGCTAAGTGATGGTGGTGGGGGTAACCACAGCAATTGAGTGTGAGAGTCCTGTTGGCCTCCGCCATAAGAAATACTCCAGGAGTTCAGCCAAGATGCTTGTTGGGGAAGCGCCCAGCCAAGGAGACTTGTGGGATCAGAGCAAGCAGACGGGTCCAGAGTTAACAGAGCCTTGTCTGTGCATCTGAAGATCGTGATGTGCACAGATGCCATGTGAAAGACCCTCAGGGTTAGAGAGAAGCGTGAGCTCGTCTGCAGGCAGATCAATTCCTTCATTCAACTGAGAAAGCCCCGCAAGTTGGTGAAGTGCACATTTTTAGAAAGCCTTCCCTTCCGTCTCTGAATCACTACTGGGAACTATTTTGAAGGCAGAAGAGTGGTCGGGGCTAGGCAACAGGGGTTAAGTGACTTGCCCAGGGTCACACGGCTAGGCAGTGTCTGGGACCAGATTTGAACCCAGGACCTCCCATCTCTAGGCCTGGCTCTCTCTCCACAGAGCCACCAAGCTGCCCCCCAAAATGCACATTTTTAAAAAATCCAAACTCAAATGATGACTGAGGAATTCTCCACTCGAGAACAGTCACTGCTCGGCTTGTCCTTTGGGCTTTCTGAGAGCAGAGACAACCCAAGCAGGAGCTTGCGGAGTGAATGGGGCGAGTCTGGTCAGCGGCTCCTGCAGGCTATTCCCAACCCCCAACCCAACTCCGGCCAAGGAGGCCTGGGAGGAACAGGGAGTGGGGTGAACACTGGCTTTCTTTGGAAGGGCCCCACCATGCCAACACAGGACAATCAGACGTGCCAAGAGATGGAGGCACCCCCACCGCTGTCCTTGTCCCCTTGGCGTATGTCACCCATTCAGGGGAGGCTGCCATCTTGGCTCCAGCCCAGGGGTCCTGGCTCAGGCGAGCTCCCTCCCTGTTCACACTGGCTGGCTCTGGGGCTGCTCTGACGGTGGCTCCAAGCGCCCCTTTGCTGTCAAGCTCACCCAACCCCCCCCCCCACGGGAACCCTGGGTTGAGCTCCTTCTCACCTTGGTCCAATCCCCTGCTGCACTGATCCGGATAGGGCCCTGCCACGTGGGCCAGCAGCCACTCGGGCCCTTTGGCTTCTGCTCGGCATCTCCTCCGTGGCCTTCACCAACACCCAGGGAGCGGGCAAGGCCGCCTGGCTCACGCCTCGCCGGCACCAGTGGCTGCTGGACGAGCAAAAGCATGATGGATCCCCCCACTGGGCAGGGGGCCGAGGTAGAACCCTCGTTTTCCTATCCAGGCAGACGGCTCGAGGTTCAGTGAGGCACGGGCGAGCTGACTGAGCTGGGCTGGGGGGAGAAGGCCGGCCTCTGCCAGGTGTCCCCCCATTTGACTTCGGGAAGCAAAAGCTTGGCCGCTCAGAGCCCTCCACAGAAAGGAAACAGGGACCGCGGCCCCGCATTGGGCGAGCAGGGTCTTTGGGGAGGTCTAGCACCGCTGGGGGCTGCCTGGCACCCACCTCTCACTGGGGCTCCAGGAAGCTGTACCAGGCATAGCCACACCCTGGGAAGCCATCACGGCAGGCAGGCCATACCGGGCTGAGGTAACCCCTCCAGGTGATCCAGGGGGATGGAAGGCCGCCCCAAGCACATGAAGACGTCCCCTGCTGGAACGGGTGCATGAGGACCCCTGAAGGTGACTGAAGCAGCCTTGGGGGCTCCAGCTGCTTTTCAGGGGAGACCACAGACAGGATGTCTGCAGCCACACGAGGCAGGTGGACTCCCAATCCACATGGAGCAGAAACAAAGCCCATGGAAAGCCCCTCTCTGCCTGCCCACATGGCTAGCCCAGGGCCTTGGCCCACCTCTCCCCCACGACTGGCCACCAGGCCGATTCTCAGGGGCCCCAAGTAACTAGAAAGTGGCCCGCGTGGCACTGGGAAGTTGCCCAGGAGTCTCTCGGGTTCCCAGCTGCTCCCTGTCCTCTTAGCGTGATATCCTCTGAGGATGTGCCATCAGGTAAGAGCTAGGAGTGGAGCAGACGCCAGGCGCAGCAGGCACTGGAATGGCAGGTGGCACGGGGATGGCGGGAGGGCTCCTGGAGGCCAGCAGTCAGACCTCAATGCAGCAAATGAACCTCAATGGCTTCCGCCCAAGAGGCGGCCTCCAAAGTCCCCCCGAGCAGACCCTGATGGAGAAAGGGGCTCCCTGTTCTGGGCCCACGAGCTTGGCAGTGGGGGCTACTTGTGGCACAGACCTCGGCTCTGCCCTTGTGGGGTTGGCAAGTGGAAGGGATAGAAACCTCCTCCCAAAGTGAGCCCTTCGGGGACAGATGGCTCACCCAGTGGCTGCTGAGTGCCAGGGGTGCCAGGGCAAGGGGTGGGCACACTGCACCACCCCCTCCCCCTCCGCCCCATCGCTGGGTCCATAAGCCCCCCCACAAGCTCAGCGTCATGTGGCCAGCCACGATTTCCTCAGCAAAGGAGCCTCGAAAGCTGCTCCAGTGAGCCACACCTATCACTGTCAGGGCTTGTCCCTGGGGCAGACAAAGTCCACAGTCCCAGAAGTGAGTTCCTCCAGGCTCGGCCCTTGCCCATCGCCCTGTACCAGGACAAGAGCTGCCCGAATTGGTAACACGGACACGCTCTGAGCGCCAGGAGCCAGGCTAATCTGGAATGTGTATGTAGCACAGCCCTGTGCTCCCCATTCTCCAGATGAGGCAACGCAAGCAAACGGGGAAGTGACTTGGCCAGGGTCACACAGCCAGGACAAATCAGAGGTGGGGTTGCCGCCCCTGTGAGCCCTTGATTCTCCTGAACAGGATGCTCGTTGTGCTCCCTGGGAGGGGGCGTTGGCTTCTTATTCCTCTTTCTCTTGGCCTGGGAAAGCAGGAGGCCCCTCGGTGGAAGCCAGGGCAAGGAGGGAACAAGGGAGCAAACAGGGAAGGGATGGGAAGGCTGGCTGTGGCACCTGGACAGGGCCAGGCGGCAGAAGGAAACTGAGGCTCACCGTCTTATTATCTGCAGTCCACTCCCTCGGCGGCCACCTGCTCCTGCCCAGGCTCCAGTTCCCTACCCTTCCCTCAGGCTGCCCACAGGGACTGGGACTCCGTCTGCCTGGGTTTCCCAGCACCTCTGGGTGCTGGAGAGCCATGCCCCCTGGGAGAGTGAAGGAGGTCAGTGCTAGGGGGGCAGGGAAGGGAAGATGGAGATGGCAAAGGACCATCCCAAGGTGAACAGGAAGGGGCTGCGATTGTTGGGAACCAGTGAAGGTAAAACCCCAGCGAGGCATGCCCACCGGGCGCCGCCACTGTGATCCCGCCCCTGCCTTGCCTCAGGCTGCTGCCAGTCACTGCCCTGCCACTGGACTTCCCCATCTCTTCGGTGCTGCTGCCAGGATAGCCAGCCTGGTCCTGCCTTCAGGAAGGCGTGAGGCCCCCCACCCCCCTACAGAATTGCAGGGAGCCCCCCCGACCCCGCCTGTGGCCCCCGGGAAGCAAACTCAGCTGACTGAGGCAAGGCTCCGAGCCCGGGGACCGCGGAGCGCTGCTTCCTTTCACGGGGCCAGATTTCAGGGACGTCAGGAGGCATTTGGGTTCCACCATCCAGGTTGTCCAGGCCTGTCTCCTCCCCGGTCCTTCCAGGGCCAGGGACAGTCGGGGACATTCATCGAGGGCCAAAGGGACAGGCCACGGCCTCACTTGGCACAGCCGGTGCGGACTTCTCGTCTCCCGGCCCTCCCTCGCTCCTCGGATTCCAGAGCCGGAGCGGCCTGGCAGGGTCCCGCAGCAAGAGCAGGAGGAAGGCGAGGGCTCCCAGCATGCTCGGGAGCGGGAGGAAAGCAGGGGTGAGCCGGAGGGAGCACTGCGCTGGCGGGGAGAAAAAGCCCAGGAAGCCCAGTGGGCATGGGCAGCCAGGAACAGGACTCTGCCTCCTCTGAGCTGTGTGAGGGAGCGGGCACCCCAGGGACCCCCTGGCTGCCCGGAGGAGCCCCAGGCCCGACCCGCTGACCCACTGTCTGACCAGAACTGTTTGCAGCCACGACGACGAACTCAGAAGGAAGGATGGTCCCCAAGGGGGGCGTGTACACACGTGCACCGACTCACCTGCATGAAGTTGCTGAGCTTTGGTCCATCCCATTTCTGCTCCACTTCTTCTCCATCATCCCCGCCTGGCTCCGGCTTTCATCAGCATCTTCTCAGGGACTTTCAGAAAAAAATCTTGGAGCATTCTCTGTCTCTGCATCTCTTCCTCTTTCCCTCTCCTTGTCTCTGTCTCTGTCTCTGTCTCTGTCTCTGTCTCTGCATCTCTTCCTCTTTCCCTCTCCTTGTCTCTGTCTCTGTCTCTGTCTCTGCATCTCTTCCTCTTTCCCTCTCCTTGTCTCTGTCTCTGTCTCTGTCTCTGTCTCTGCATCTCTTCCTCTTTCCCTCTCCTTGTCTCTGTCTCTGTCTCTGTCTCTGTCTCTGCATCTCTTCCTCTTTCCCTCTCCTTGTCTCTGTCTCTGTCTCTGTCTCTGCATCTCTTCCTCTTTCCCTCTCCTTGTCTCTGTCTCTGTCTCTGTCTCTGCATCTCTTCCTCTTTCCCTCTCCTTGTCTCTGTCTCTGTCTCTGTCTCTGCATCTCTTCCTCTTTCCCTCTCCTTGTCTCTGTCTCTGTCTCTGTCTCTGCATCTCTTCCTCTTTCCCTCTCCTTGTCTCTGTCTCTGTCTCTGTCTCTGTCTCTGTCTCTGCATCTCTTCCTCTTTCCCTCTCCTTGTCTCTGTCTCTGTCTCTGTCTCTGCATCTCTTCCTCTTTCCCTCTCCTTGTCTCTGTCTCTGTCTCTGTCTCTGCATCTCTTCCTCTTTCCCTCTCCTTGTCTCTGTCTCTGTCTCTGCATCTCTTCCTCTTTCCCTCTCCTTGTCTCTGTCTCTGTCTCTGTCTCTGCATCTCTTCCTCTTTCCCTCTCCTTGTCTCTGTCTCTGTCTCTGTCTCTGCATCTCTTCCTCTTTCCCTCTCCTTGTCTCTGTCTCTGTCTCTGTCTCTGTCTCTGCATCTCTTCCTCTTTCCCTCTCCTTGTCTCTGTCTCTGTCTCTGTCTCTGTCTCTGTCTCTGTCTCTGTCTCTGCATCTCTTCCTCTTTCCCTCTCCTTGTCTCTGTCTCTGTCTCTGTCTCTGTCTCTGTCTCTGTCTCTGTCTCTGCATCTCTTCCTCTTTCCCTCTCCTTGTCTCTGTCTCTGTCTCTGTCTCTGCATCTCTTCCTCTTTCCCTCTCCTTGTCTCTGTCTCTGTCTCTGTCTCTGCATCTCTTCCTCTTTCCCTCTCCTTGTCTCTGTCTCTGTCTCTGCATCTCTTCCTCTTTCCCTCTCCTTGTCTCTGTCTCTGTCTCTGTCTCTGCATCTCTTCCTCTTTCCCTCTCCTTGTCTCTGTCTCTGTCTCTGTCTCTGCATCTCTTCCTCTTTCCCTCTCCTTGTCTCTGTCTCTGTCTCTGTCTCTGTCTCTGCATCTCTTCCTCTTTCCCTCTCCCTGTCTCTGTCTCTGTCTCTGTCTCTGCATCTCTTCCTCTTTCCCTCTCCTTGTCTCTGTCTCTGTCTCTGCATCTCTTCCTCTTTCTCCTTGTCTCTGTCTCTGCATCTCTTCCTCTTTCCCTCTCCCTGTCTCTGTCTCTGTCTCTGTCTCTGCATCTCTTCCTCTTTCCCTCTCCTTGTCTCTGTCTCTGTCTCTGCATCTCTTCCTCTTTCTCCTTGTCTCTGTCTCTGCATCTCTTCCTCTTTCCCTCTCCTTGTCTCTGTCTCTGTCTCTGTCTCTGCATCTCTTCCTCTTTCTCTCTCCTTGTCTCTGTCCCTCCCTATCTCTCTCCAGTTACCTCGTTGTCCCTTTCCGTGGCTGCTGTCGTCTTCACCTTCTTGGATTTCTGTTCTCTGAAGACGTGAAGCAGCAGTTCGCCTGCTCAGGGCTGCTTATCTGCCCAGAGGGCCTCTACCAGCTTTCCCATTGCACAGCCATCTTTCTTCCCTCCTGGCAAGCTCAGGGCAGTGCAGGGTTCGCCTGTTGGCTGCATCGTGGCATTCGTGTCTGGGGGTGGGGTGGAGGCTGCGTTTACTGGGAGGGCTCTGTCCCTCGTGCTGGCCTCGCGCCACGTCTCCAGGACCCGAGGGAGACGGTGCCCTCTGAGAAGGTGGCTGCTTCTCGTTCTTTTCTTTCCCATTCACTGGCGCTCCGTGGCATCTCCATTCCCAACTCGTTGGTCTCCCTCTTGTTTCTTTGCTGAGATCCGTCTTTCCCCAGAAGCAGGGAAGCTGTTCCGTCGCCGGTGCGGGCTGCCCGTGGTCGGGTCTCGGCCCCTGCAAAAGGAAGGGACTGGAATCGACCCAACAGAAGGGTGGCCTTGCCTCGATTTCTCTACAAGTTCGGTAACGTATGACCAAAGCCGTGGCTGGCCGTCATCACAAAAGGGAGGCCGGAATCACTGAGAGCCGGGACGACGTCGGTGAGAGCAGGCCAGGCCGGGGTGGCCGTTTCCTTTCTCTGACAGGATAAAGGAAATGCCAGCGCACAGAAGGGCTGAGCTGAGGGGGCAGCTGGCCCAGGGCTGCCCCGAGGACTTGGCGAAGCGTGGCACACTATTCTTTTTTTTCCCTTCCTGGGGTTTATTTGAATGTTCACGCCCTCGGTTCAAACAGAGCCCAGCAAGGAAGGCCGGAGGGTCAGGGCGCTCAGGACGGCAAACGCTTTTTGTCTGCCTCCCGGACGTCAACCCCCTCAGGAGTTCTGGGTGAATGTGGTGAGGTGGTGCCCGCTCAGGGTCTTTGGCCCATCTTCGTTGGGGCTCCATCGAGCTCCTCGTGTGTGGATCTGTTGGATGAGGAAGTCTCGTGGCAGCGGCCGCCTTGGTATGTGCAATAGGGGTCACGTCTTTGTCGATGCAGAAGTGCGCCTCGGAGGCTGGCAGGAGCTCTCTGTCCAGGGCAGAGATGCCACTCGTCCACCGTGGCTGGACACAGAACTCCTGTTCAGTGAGGGCCAAGGAGCCAGGCAGCGGGGCCGCGGGCATGGCGGTACAGAGCGCGGGGCAGCGGGGCCGCGGGCATGGCGGTACAGAGCGGGGGGCAGCGGGGCCGCAGGCATGGCGGTACAGAGCGGGGGGCAGCGGGGCCATGGGCATGGCGGTACAGAGCGGGGGGCAGCGGGGCCGCGGGCATGGCGGTAGAGAGCGGGGGGCAGCGGGGCCGCGGGCATAGCGGTACAGAGTGGGGGGCAGCGGGGCCACGGGCATGGCGGTAGAGAGTGGGGGGCAGCGGGGCCTGCTGCTGGGCCTTGTCTGCAAACGCCTGCTCGTGGCAGCTGGGGTGCACGGTGTCGTAGTTGGGCACGACGGGCACAGGAACTTGGGGCGGGAGTAGCTGACGAGCTCCTCACATGCCTGGGCCCTTCTGCATGCGCAGCATCTTGTCCCCGCACTCCTCTCGGAGCTGCAGGTGGAGGCTCTCGTGGATGCGCGTGGCCACGTGGTCGGGGCAGTGGCCAGCAGGGCGAGCGCTTGCTCATTCTGCTTGTTGATCAGCCCATGTTTGCACGTTGTTCTCCGAGTGCAGAGCAGGATGTTGGCAAAGGCACGAATGGCGCCCTCGGGCAGGCAAACCCGGCACAGTAATGGGTGGTGACGCGGATACACACTCTTCTTGCTCAACTCCATGTTCTCCAGCACCGTGACAGCCTGCTGGTTAGGGAGCGGCGCCGGGCGGCCACGTCGGGGAGGGAGTGCCCGCCGTGCCCCCCAGCCACGCTCAGGGTCGCCTCCACCCATGGAGACCTCCAGCTGCCGGCTGATGGTGGATTTGCCCACAGGGGCATGAAGCACACTGAGGACGCCGCGGACACTCCAGACCTTGGGGATCTCCTCATCCGACTGTGGCCATATTGGCTGAATGACTGAAACTGGTGGATGCGTTCATCCATGATGTCCCGCAGCCACTGGGTGGCAGCTCCGGGGGCAGGTCCGTCAGCCTTGAGGATGTTCTGCAAAGGCTGCAGTGGTGCTAATAGCCCTGGAGCCTCTGTTCCAAGGACGGCCCGCGCTGACTCCGGCAGAGACGTGGCTGATAAAGCCCCTCACACGGGATCACGCAGGCAGCGTCGGGGCCAGCTCGCGGGGCATTCTTGAGGAACCCTCTGGCCGGCTCGGGCCGGCTCTTCTCAGAGTCCTGCATCTCCCACACCTTCCAGTCTCTAACGTCGCTGGACGCCCGGCTTGCCTGGAGCTCATTCGCTTTCTGGTCGATGAGGTCGGAGACGGTTTTATGGAAATATTGGATGAAATCCTCAATGACTTCTGGAATTCCTTGATAGGTCTGCTGCTCCTGCTGTCGTTCATAGGCTGGGTCCTGCTTCGGGTCTCCTGTGTGCCTGTCATAGTCGCCAGGGTACGCACAGGGATCGTATGCAGCCTCGTTGTCGTGATCCTCAGATGGGTAGGACATGGTGGCGGGTTGGAGTCACGGCTCAAGAGAGCGAGTGAGCGAGCGAGCGAGCAATCAGGCAGCAAGCACCGTCCGGCTGACCAGCCATCCCCAAAAGGCAGTTCTTGATGGTTCAAGGGGCTCTTGGAGGGTGTCGAATGAAGCACCTCGGGGCTCCCTGGCAGGCCCCGTACTGTTCCATCTTTTCACCAGTGACTTGGCCAAGACATAGGGGCCGTGTGGATCAAATCCCCAGCCAGGCGAGACAGCTGAGCCAGAGGATGGACCGGGATAGAGAAGGATTTGGATCTCCCACCACCTTGACTGGATTCAAAGAAGGTGAACTGAAGAGGGCAAAGTGTAATGAAGGGTTCCGCTCTCGAAATATGGGACATCCCCTGTGCCAAGTTGGTGGGAGGTAACCAGGCAGGAGTTTGTTGGCGAGCCAGCAGCCCCTTATGAGTCATGGGCAATCCAGCCACAGGGTCAGCAGGATTGAAGGACGCCCCAACCCGGAGGGAAGAAGTGAGTCCCTCTGCCTTCTCACCTGGTCAGAGCACATTCCAAACATGGTGCTGAGGTCTGGACTCTGGAGCGGCAGAAGGACATGACTGAGTTAGAGGGGGCCCAAAGAAGGTAGCCTAGAGGGCGCAGGACACAAGGAGCTGCCCACGGGCACCTCGGAGAAGAGACGTGAAGGCTGCCTGAGGGCTGCCATGGGCAGGGCGGGCTACACTTGACCCCAGCAGACAGAACAGGGTTAGGCCCAGCAGGGTCAGACTTAGGCTGGACGTCAGGGGAAACTTCGTGACCAAGAGAGCTGCCCCGACATGAGAGGCTGCCCAGCCAGGTTGCAGGTTGTAAATGTTAAAAATGAATATTCAATACTCCGAGCATTAGATTTAATAGTATTTGTTAATATTTAACTTGAAGCAAAGGGAAAGTAAAAGGCTAGAGAAAACCGAGAGAGCTCGCCAGCCTCCCACGTGGAAAAGAGAACGAGGGATGAGTTAGCCACAGATTAAAACCATGCGGGAAACAGAAAGGAAAAGGGGGATTTGGGGACGAGGAAAGAATGCTGGGAGCTGAAGTCCAAAGGACACAATTTCCACTTATGCAGGCTTCTGCCTCCACATAAGGGTGGGTGGCTACTTGCCTCCTAGAGGAAGATGGCTTTGGGGGTGGGGCTAGACAGTCCCCTCCAACCCTTAAGCAGGTGGCTCCGTGACCTGCCCTTGGCCACAGCGCGCTGGCTGTTCTGCCTACATCCCTTTCTGGATGGTCGCTTGTCACTCCTTTGGTTCCACTCTTCTCCGAGGTGCCCAGACAATCATCTGGGGCCTTTGTGTGCCTTTATCCCTTTGCAGCACCCAGTCTGTCCATTGGCCTGTCCTTCACTCTTGCCATGCAATGGTCAGCCTTTAAGGGAATGGGAGAAGGACTCGCAGGCAGGCTAATCTATTCCAATCTAGCCAAGGCGGCAGCGAGGCGGCAGCGACTCAGTGGATTGGAATGGCGAGCCTGGAGTCAGGAAGGCCTGCCTACAAATTCACTCTCAGACATCGATTATTAGCTTTGTGACCCTGGGCAAGTCATTTAGCTTCTTCACCTGCAAATGGAGATGATGATAGCATTTTCCAACTAGAGCTGCTGAGAGTCTTGTCTTGTCTGGAAAGTACTTGGCACAGAGAAGGCCCAGAATAAATGTGACTTCTTTTCCCTGTTCTGCAGGGATTTATGTGGGAAGAAATGGGAAGAGTTGGAGCCAGACTGGGGCAGTCCTTGAATGCCAAGCCAAGGGATCCGGCTCTACCTCGTGGCAGGGGGGAGCTGGGGTTCTCATCAGGACATCAGCCCTAAAATGGAGGAGGGGCCGGCGCAGTGAGCCTGCCTCCGCCTGGGGAATCCTTGGCTTCACCCAGCAGAGAAGACAGCTGAAAAGCCAGTGATGGCAACATCAGGAGTCAGGAGGAGTCCAGGGACCCAGAGACCAGACAGCCGCCAGGTGGCGCCTCGAGCCTTGTTTGATTTGTGGGATGAGGGAGCCTCCCTGAGGTCATGTCTTAGAACTGCAGCAAATCCCCAATTCCAAAGAGCCTTAAGTAATGCAGCAAAGACATCCTGAAGGATGCCTGAGACTAGGAAGCAGGGAGGGAGGGAGGGAGGGCAGGGAGGGAGGGAGGGAGGGAGGGAGGGAGGGAGGGAGGGACGGAGGAAGGAAGGAAGGAAGGAAGGAAGGAAGGAAGGAAGGAAGGAAGGAAGGAAGGAAGGAAGGAAGGAAGGAAGGAAGGAAGGAAGGAAGGAAGGAAGGAAGGAAGGAAGGAAGGAGGGAGGGAGGGAGGGAGGGAGGAAGGGAGGAAGGGAGGAAGGGAGGAAGGGAGGAAGGGAGGAAGGGAGGAAGGAAGGGAGGAAGGAAGGGAGGGAGGGAGAGAGGGAGGGAGGGAGGGAGGAAGGGAGGAAGGAAGGAAGGGAGGAAGGAAGGAAGGGAGGGAGGGAGGCCGGCCCAGAGCCAGGAGGAGAGCCAGGCAATGCGGGGTCAGCATGGCGGAGGACGAGAGGCCCAGCTTTCCTCTTTCAGAAGAACAAACGAGCTCACGATCCACGGCCCGAGCGAGCGTTTGTGGGAGGGAGCTCTCACGTGGCCTCCGTCTGACGGATCTGAGTCGAGATCCAGTGACAGAAGCCGACGGGTCCGGGATGAAGAAGTCGGGGCTCGGCATGGCCACTGCTTAGGGGAGGCCCCTCCAAAGAGCCTTGTGATTCCATCCCCCGGACGGCCCTGGCTAAATCCTAGAAGGGAAGAAGGCGAACGAGGACACGCACGCTGGCGGTGGCGCCGTGGCCGGGGTCCACACTCGTGCCGGCAGTCGTAAAGCCGCGTGGAGCCAGCAATCCAAGCCTGTGGACTCAGGCTGCCGGGAAGAGGGAAAAGACACCCCTCCCCCGCCCCCACCACCCAGGAGTCTTTCTCGCAGCACCCTATGGTGGCGAGCAAGCTGGGAAGGGAGGGGACGCCCGGCAGGGGGAGGGGGGCCTGGACAGGAGCTGGGGAGAAGTTCTGGAAGGAAGCCTGGGGGCCGCGTGAGATCCTGGACAGGGAGACTTCCTGGCCGACTGGGAAAGCCGCACGCCTGCACGTCCCTCTTCGGCCTCCCAGGGCCCGCACACATCCGGAGTCCTGCAGTCCCATCCCTCTGCCCTCCTTCCCTTGGCTCTGAGCATTCCCTCGGGCAAAGCTCAGCCTGTCTGCTGCCTTCCCTGCCTCCCTGAGGGCTCCGCTGACGCCCCTCCCGAGGCCCCACTCCTGGGTGTTTCTCCGTGGCCGTCACTGCACTCGCGCCGGCCGCTTCCCTCCTTTGCGGAGGAGCTCCTTGTGAGCAGGGACTGTCCCTCTGAGACGCTCTTAGCGCAGTGCCTGGCACGTAGGGCCTGTTTCAGAGCACCTCTTGACCGGCGTTATCGTGGCAGAGAAGTCATCGAGGCCACAGGGAGCGTCCCACGGAGAAGATGCCACGTTCCTTTGTGGCAGGTCTCACTAACGTGGTCACAAGCATATTGTCCCCATTTCACAGATGAGGGAATGGAGACGTGCTCAAGGTCCCATGCCTGGGAATCATGTGAAGCAGGATTCGAACATAGGTCTTCAGGGCCAGACTTCTGTAGCCTCTGTGTCTGAGAAGCAGAAGGAACCTCCCTGACCACTCCTTCGGTGCCCACCACACAAAAGGCCCCCCCAAGTGAAAGACTGGCTGGCGTCCTCCTCTGCTCGTGGTGAGCACGGCCTCCATCAGTCTCTGCAGTGACCTGCACCTCCTATTCGATTTGGGATTTCCTGTTTCTCCCCCCAGGGTGCCAAGAGAAGTGCTGGTGCTTAATGGGGAGCTTTTATTTCAGAGGAGCAAAGGCCAGCTGTGTCCTTGCTGCTGTAGCGGCACCCACAGGAGATGCATGTTCAGGCTTCCGAGCTCCAAGAGCTCAGGAAGGAGATGGCCAAAGGCCCCGCGCACCCCCCGGGGGGTGCCTGCCCTCTCCGCCCTCCTGCTGCAGAGGAAGGACCTGGGAGGCGCCTCCTACGGAAGACGCTCCAACTCCCTCCTCCGAGCCTCTGCCCCCAGCCACCATATTGGCAAAGAGGAAAGGACGCCCCCCTTCGGAGACTGTCTGCCTTAGTTTCCCCATTTTACAAGTGGGGGCAAAAATGGCCCCATCTGGGGTTGTTGTCGAGGTCCCAGGGAATCCCGCATGGAGCCTTCCGCACGCCTACAGCCGAACTCGCCGACACCAGCCATCGCCGTCCTCGGCACTGTGTCGTCCGTACTGCCATCTTCTCGAGCCTCGTGTGGCCGGCCTCACGCGTGGGGAAGCTGCACCTCACTGGCCCCTTTGGCCTTTCCTGCTGACAAGACGCTTTCGTGAGAACTCTTGGCCTCTGGAGAAAGCTGGAGCCCCTTTGAGCCTCTCGTGAACCTGCCACGGAGGTGCTGGTTTCATCCTCCTGCTACAGGTGAGGAAAATGAGGCGCCCCAGCTGGTAAATGTCTGAGGCTGGATTTGAACCCTGGGCTTCTGACTCCGAGCCTGGCATTCTACCTGCTATTTCTCTTTGCATTTTCCCCAGCAAGCAGAACACTCCCAGTGCCTCCAGCCAGCCAGTCAGGCCCTCTCCCTGCCTGCCAAGCGCCTCGGTGGCAGAGAGATGCTGCAGCCCCCAAACACGGAGACGGAATCCATCCTGATCCCCCAGAGTGGTGATGGCCGGGGGGCACCCAGGACTTGAACAGCCATCACATGAGTTGCTCTTTGGTCTTGGTGGTGCCACCTTTGTCTCCTCTGCAGTGCCTCATGCTTCCCCTCGCGCTCCCCAGGCAGTGACAGAGGCTCTCGTTGGAGCCTCATTTAGGCTGACTGGTTAACCGATCGTCATCTGCTGCTCAGAAAACACAGAGCGAGCTCGACCGGCCCAGCCGAGGCCCCTCAGAAGATCCCCAGCATGGCTTTGGTGGGAAGGGCAGGGAGCCTGGGTGCTTGTTCCCCTCTGCCAGCCTGGGATGAGTGCGGGCTGAAGAGCTGGCCTTGGGCTCAGCTCTCAGTCTTCCCAAAGTATTCTAGTGAGACCATTCCTGGGGCCTCCTGCTCAGAGTTGTGCCCAGCAGCTGAGTTCTGGCCCCAAGGGGCTCTGTGGTGTTAAGGTAAAATTAGGGTTGTTGACTGAATCAGTGGTCACCAGGGATCTAAATTCAATCCCAATAAAACACTCAAGTCAGTTTGGGATTTTTATGGTGGTTTAATTACAAGAGAAGGAAGAAATTAAGAAGAGAAAGAGAGAGAGAAAAGGGTATAAGATCTCTCCAGCCCAGCCTAAGCCAAGGGAAGTTCAGAGGCTTCAGCCAGGGGGCCTTCCCAGAAGATTAAATCTAGCTCAGCTTCCAGCCACAAGGCCTCCTCCAAGATGAGGGGCTTCCTCGGAGCATAGTGCTATAGAAGGTCGGGGAAAGGGGGAGTCAGCCCTAACCACTCACCAAGGCCGCTCAGAGAAGACGCCTCACCTAAGCCACGCTGCAGAGCCAAACACTGCCCAGAGCTCTCAACACAGCAGAGAGAGAGCGCGTGCGAGCTCACAGGAAGTGGCACGAAATATATAGCCGGTTTTACATCACTTCCCTGCGTCTCACATGTACCAATGGTGGCTTAAGCTTGGCTTAGGACAGCCCAGGGGTGAGTCAGTTGTTTCTGATGTGTCACTTGCTAGCACATGCTCGTCATGGGCCACCCTCCTCACACTTAATCCTTAGGTGGGGGTGTAGACATTCCTGGTTGCTAGAATTCTCAAGACCAAACAGGGAGAGTCCATCTAAAATTCACAGCGGAGAGCCCAGGGGCTGTACCCAAAGGGCCACGGGTCACCCACGCTGCTGGGCCCCATCGGTTTGGGCTGTGATTGGGCAGGAATGGGCTCAGAATGCTGCTGGTGGAGCGGCAAGAAGCCTGGAGCAGCAGGTGGCGGGTCCTCACTGGTCCTGGCCTCACTCCCTGACACAATCCTGGCTGCCATCAGCCTGATGCTTTCAGAGAAACGGAAGCACCTTTGTGGGGGGACAACTGGGCCCAGATTCAGAGAGCTGCTCTCGCCCTCGGGTCCCCCCCTCCATCTCAGACTGCACTCGTCTCCTCTTCCACTGACGCCCAATTGTCTTTGGGCTCATGGGCCGAGAACCTCCCTGGGCCACCCCTTCATCTGACGATGGGGAAGCTGAGTCGGAGGAGGTGAAAGAACCGGCCTGGGCTGCTTTGGTAAGGCCATCAGAGGTGGGATTCGAATGCAGGCCTTGAACTCTAGAGCCAGTGTTTTTCCTACTGCCCTAGGCTATGCCCCTTCCTAGAAGCAGATCAGCGTCTTCCTCTCAGAACTCACGTCTCCCGGAGCACCCTGGCCTCTGCTAACCGTATCACCGCCCCGTCCGGGTACCCTGGACTCCCCTCTCTCCCTCAGCCTTCTGGGAAGTACCCAAGGCACGACTTGAACTCAGCCCTGTTCCTCCTTTCTGTCTTGCACACCTCACTGTCTATAACGAATGAGGGGGCAGCTCTAGAACGGGAGCTCTTGACAGTCTGAGATGGTTTTTGTTTGTCTGACCCCCGAGGACCGGCCTCAGGGTGCTTGGTTTCCTTTGCCCTCCAACATACCCCTTTTGCCCATTAGACCCCCATCCCCAGGCTTCACCAGGGCCCCTCCGGCTCCGGGACCCCTGTGGCTCCCTCTCGCGCTCTGGTCACGGCAGGCTTCGGGGAGGGGCGGACTGGACAAGCCGCCCCCCACCCCGTCCCTCTGGCCCTCCGGCTCAGGCCCGATTCCATCCCCCTGCATCCAGGGAAAAGAAGGGTCCCGGAGCGGAGTCGCCCAGGCAGAAGCTCTGAAGCCCTTTTAGGGTGATGCCTCTGCCCGGGAGGCCCAGCGCCAGGCCCTGCTTGGCTGAGCCGGCCTCGTGGGCTTCTGGAAGCTGGCCTGGAGGGAGAGGGAGGAGGTTACCGAGGAAACGGGCCCAGGGAAGCGGGAGGTGGGGGCCGCCTCTGGCCAGAAGCCCTCCCAGCCATCTGTTGGCAGATGTTCTGGGCTCGTTCAGGGCTCAGTGGCGGCCGGCAGTCACTTTGCTGCTCCGCTGCAGCGGCTGCCACTTCGGCCTCTGCCCGGAGCTTCGGGGGCTCCCTGGCCACCCTGGTACCTGTCTGCCGTGGGCCGGCTCAGCCCATCGCACTCCTCAGACAGGGGGGCTCTCACCATGGTGGGGCCTCTGGCGTCTGGAAGCCTGTGCGGAGCGTGCCCGCCCTCTGGGGGCTCAGCCAGCCAGCCAGGAATGGAGGCAGACAGGGGGAGCCCGGCTGCGGCTGAGCTCGAGAGCCTCCAACGCTGCCGCTGGGCGAGGCCCTGGCCATTCTCACTGCCACACCGAGGCTTCGCCATGGCTGCTGCTGGCCGAGCGCCTTCCTCTTCCCCCTCCCAAGGGTGCTGAGGGCTCAGGGTGGGGGCCCAGGGAGCCAGACAGAGCAGGAGGAGGGCTCAGGGAGCGGCCCACAGATGGATCCTGGGGTGTCTGTGCAGCATGGCTGAAGTCGGTCAGCGCTCCATCAGGAATGACTGAGCCGGACGGAGACGCATCTGACCGGGGGTCTCAGCCTCTTTCCTTGGCGCCCTGGAGTGAGGGGGGCTGCATTCTGCCCCTGCCCAGCCACCACGCCTCCGGGAGCCCAGGGCGTCTCTGTCTGTCTGTCTGTTCTTTCCTGGTGCTCCGCAAGGAGGGCATGTCGAAGCATGAACCCGAGAGAAGGATCCAGGGGTTCCCATGGCAACTGGGGGCAGGAGCAGAGCTCCTGGGCTGGAAGGAAACCAAGCAGCAATGACCTTGCTTTGAGCTCATTTGGGCAGCCACCGGGCCTGGCCCCAGAGTGGGAACGGGTGCTTACGATCTGGCAGATTCCCCTCACTGGCTTCTAGACCGAAGGAGGCTACAGCGCACTGGCATTAGGAAAGTAGACCAGCACAAGGGTGACCCTCCTGAGCTGCCCCCCCTTCGTTTGTAATGAATTCCACCCAAAGGGAATGTCATGAGGGCTCATGACCAAAGAAGACTACTTCTCGGCCCAGGACCAGGAGAGCCCTTCTGACCCCCTCCAAGCCTCCGACATAGGATTGCTTCTCGAACTGCCTAACTGAGCGCTGAGCCCAACAGAATCCCTGGGCGTGCAAAAGGAGAGGCGCTCTTGTTCTAACCTCAGCCACGGGTTCACTGATAATAGGGAACACCGCCTGGGAGGGCCAGTAGGGTCCCCAGTAGTCGGGTGCATAAGCCTTCAGGTATCCCTAGAAGCTTGAGGGGCAGCAGTCAGGGCCCTCTGGAGGTCTGGGCGCTCGGAGGACTGTCGAAGAGGGAGCGCTGCGTTCCTGTTCTATTTCTGAGATCCTACCTGGCTTACTTGAACACAATTCATCAACGGGAAATTGGGAGAAAAGCCCTCTGCTTCCTAGATCCCGGGGAAGGGCTCAGGAGCACAGGCAGAAATCACTGACTTAGCCTGCCCCTTCCCACCCCAGGAATGTTCTCCCCTGCCTCCTGGCGCTCTGCCCATTGGGAAACCCAGTCATTTTCATGATTCTGCTCTATTGCTGGGGGAGGGGGCTCTTCTTCTCTCCTCTTTGCAGGTACAGCCCATCCTCCAGGCTTGATACAACCTGGGCTCCATCCTGAGCCCTCTCGTCTCTTCCTGCATTCACTCGGCGGTCCCTTCAGTGTCAATAGGCTCAGCAGCTCCTCACACGGCTGCCCCATCAGCCTTCATTCCTCCTGCGTGTTGAACCTGCCCCTGTCACTGCTCCACATCTCCATGTGGACATCCCATTGCAACAAACAGAACACGTTCCCCCCATGAAGCCCCCCTCCTATTTCTACTGAGAATCCTGCCAATTCTCACTCTCGCCCCGATTCCGTCATCAGCCACCAGGATGGGACGCCTGGGAGTCATCACGAACTTCCCACCTGCCTTCCTCCATGTCCAACTGGTGGCCAAGCCCAAGAGATCCCACCTGGCCCACATCAAGTCCACTCACACCCCCATCTCCGTCTCCTCACCTCTTGCCTCGATGCTCCTCTCCATCCATCCTCTACCCGGTGGCCAAATGAATGTCCCACAGCTTGTCAGGTCTGACCATGTTGGAGCTTCTCTCTCCATCTCTCCCTCTCTGTCTCTGTATCTCTCCTGTCTCTCTCCATCCCTGTCTCTGTCTCTCTGTCTCTCTGTGTGTCTCTCTCTGTCTCTTCTCTCTCTGTCTCCGTCTCTCTCTGTCTCTCTGTCTCTGTCTCTCTCTGTCTCTCTCTCTCCCTCACTCTCTGTCTCTCCCTCTGCCTCTGCCTCTCTCTCTTTCTGTCTCTCTCTCTGTCTCTCTGTCTCTGTCTCTGTCTCTGTCTCTCCCTCTCTCTCCCTCCCTCTCTCTCTGTCTCTCTACTCTGTCTTTGTGTCTCTCCTCTATCTCTCTCCTCTGTCTCCTTTTCTGTCTCTCTCATCAATTAACCCTGGAGGTCCCCAGGGGCTATATTGCCCTCCCCCCCAGGGTGCTCCTTTGCTCTTAGATTCTCTGCAGAGGCTCCTCTAGTGCAGCTAGAATGGTGGTCTGGTTGATCTGTTGAGTCAGAGGCCTCAGTTCGAATCCTGCCTCTGCTGCTCCCTGTGTGGCCCTGGGATGGTGACTTTCCCTGCTGAGCCTCCTTCTTCTCTGCAGGCTCCCCTTCAGGCCCAGCTATAGGCCGGGGCTTGGCTGGTTCTTGTGCTCATCTCCTCCTCAGGGCCTTCTTTGCCTCCTGGGCCGCTGGCCGCCCCAAGCACCCGCCCAGGGTCTTCCTCCCAGCTGGCTGAGGTGGAGCTGCCCGTCCTTGATCCCGAGGATGCTGCTGCCAGTTCGGAGCTTGGAGGAGGCTCCCTGCGGAAGGCCGAAGGCTCCGAGGCCGGAGCAGGGGCTGGCCTCGGGAGGGGCAACCTTTCTGGGCAGGGAGACCCCCCTCTGCACCCTTGGACAGCCCTGGGTCTGAGAGACATTTAAGGAGCCACTGAGGAGCGAGTGCCCTCTGTGCCCCTCTGGAGGCCCACTGGGGCTCCTTCCCAGCCTCACGGGACTACAGAGAGGCCACTAGAGGCTGCACAGGTGGCAGTCAGTCCTGGGGAGGTGGCCGGAGGCTGGGCAGGGGAAAGGCCTGAAGGAAGCCCTCCAGTCCCAGCCCTCTGCCAATGGCACACTGCCCTGGCCCAGCAGCCTCCCCGTGGCCCGTATCCACGCTGCCCTGGCCCAGTGGTCTCTGCCACGGCTTGGGGCATCAGCGGCCTCCCCGTGGCCCGTATCCACACTGCCCTGGCCCAGCGGCCTCCCCGTGGCCCGTATCCACACTGCCCTGGCCCAGTGGACTCTGCCATGGCTTGGGGCATCAGCGGCCTCCCCGTGGCCCGTATCCACGCTGCCCTGGCCCAGTGGACTCTGCCATGGCTTGGGGCATCAGTGGCCTCCCCGTGGCCCGTATCCACACTGCCCTGGCCCAGTGGCCTCCCTGTGGCCCATATCCATGCTGCCCTGGCCCAGTGGTCTCTGCCATGGCTTGGGGCATCAGTGGCCTCCCCGTGGCCCGTATCCACGCTGCCTTTGCAGCTCTCGTCTGGGCAGCGGGAGGCCGCTCCGGCGCCGTCTGTCGGGGGGCATCTGGGCCCTCAGTGGGGCCCACTGACGGACGGACTGGCCGAGTCACTCGTCTCTGCTCCAGGGCTTCTGGCTCTTCTGGGGCCTGCAAAAGGCCATCCTGGCCCTTCCTCGGCGTCCAGGGAAGGTGCAGCTGCCTCCTCTCGGCTCAGAGGCCAGCCGCCTGCCCCTCCCACCACATCTAGGCCCCTCCTCCTGGCCCCCTCCCCATTCGCCCCGGCCTGGAGCCACCTTCCTTGGCTTTGCTCTCCCCACCTGAGGCTGCTCTATCCTGTCTCCCAGCCCTGAAAGAAGGCTCAGAGATCCGGGCTGTGCAGGCGGGGCATCCGGAGGTTCCTCTGAGGCCAGCTGGTCAGAGCCTCTCATTGGACAGAGGAGGCAACCGAGGCCCAAGAGTAAAGTGACTTACCCAGGGCCACACAACTAGGAAAGAGCAGAGGCAGGACTTGAACTCGGGTCCTCAGACCCCAAGTCCAGTCCTTTCCTCACTGAATCTCCCTGTCCCCCAGAAAGTCCTGGCCTTGAAGCCCCCTTATTGCCAGTGTGACCAGAGAGAGTTCCTTCCTCTTGATGAGCCTTAGTTTACTCCTCTGGCAAATGGGGATGAGCGTTCTTGCAGATCCAGGGCATTGTAAGCCCCCCCAAGGGTGTGTATGGTCCTGGGGGTCTAAGGCAAGCTCCCTATTTCCTTCCCCTCCTAGACCCCAGGGCCACAGAAGAACCACGAAAGGCGCTGCCCCAACAGGGCCTCGGGTGCCCCCGAACAGAGGAGGTTCCTGGGCTCTGGGCTCTGGCCTCCCTCTCCTGCCTGGCCTGGGCATGACCCACCCCCAGCTCTGCTCTGGGGCCTCAGGAAATCCCCCAAAGAAAAGGAAGTCGCTGACTCACAGGGCACCCAAGGGAGACAGACCCCTGCCCGGCGACCGTGGCCTGACTGCTCTCCCTCTGGCCTGGCAGCTACCAGGAGCCCAGGAGAACCACGTACGAGGACTCCCAAAATAGCCCACAAACTATCTCATGACTCCGTGTGCTGCCAAGGCCCAGCCTGAGCCCAGGGACCAAGGAAAGGAGGCCAAATGGACTCGCTGCCCTTGTGTGGTCAAGCCCCGGAGCATCCTGCATTCAGGGCCCAAAGCAGTCCGTTCAGGGCCAGGAAGAACCGGGTTCAGGTCCTCCCTTTGACACCACGTAGCCGAGCAGCTGTGGACCCGCCACGTCACCTCTCAGAGTGACAGCATCGTTCTCTGGGAAATGGGGGCAGGGTCTTGCCTCAGGGACCCCCCCATCCAGCCCCCCATGAAACAAGCCCCCCCGATGAATCTCCGTCCAGCCCCCGGAAAGGAGGGAACGTAATGCCCTGAGCGTTTGCCTAGACCTCTGGGAGGCTGCCTCCTGGTGCCTGCTGGGAAGGCTTTGGGGGTGCCGGCTGGTGGCAGTGCTCTGTTGGTGAAGGGAGGGCACGTGTGCCCCAAACTCGGACCCCTGAAGGCCGGGGGGCCCAGAGGGTGCAGCCTCTGCCCTCAGACAGTGTCCCAAAGCCACAGTGCAGGGGTGCAAAGGCCCCTCCGAACCCCTCACTGGGCTCCTCTGCAGCAGCGCACATCTATGTAGCCCAGGCACCCCGGGCAGCAGGGGGAGAGCCCGGGAACCCTGGGCAGCCAGGGGGAGAGCCCAGGTGCCCCAGGCAGCCGGGGGAGAGCCCAGGCTCTGGGATCCCGAGGGGCCTCCGGGGGCTGCTCCCCACACAGCCGGGGGCCTGGGCAGATCCGCTGCCAGCCCTGCCCTGGGCTCCTGGGCTCAAGGAGGGGCGCACACTGGTTGACTGTACGTTGTGTCCTGGCCCTCTGGCTGCGGCCTGTGCCGAGTCTCCAGTTGAGCCTTTGGGCCTTATCTCCTCCCAGGGCCCAGGCCCGGCCCGGCCCCCTTGAGGCCCGCTGCCTGGTGCCAGGCGGCGGAGGGAAAGCCCCAGGCCAAGAGCTCCTGGGCCGGCTGGGCGCATCTGGCCCCTCCGAGTCGAACCCTGGGCTCTCTGGCAGGCCCAATGCCCGGGAACCCAGGGAGCCAAGCCCTTGGGCCCTGAGAGCTCTTTGTGTACACTCCAAGAGGAGGCTCCGGCCCCGCCGGCCTCCCTCCCGGGTCTCCCTGAAGAGAGGGGCCACGCGAAGCCGCTCCGGGCCACCGTATCCGGGCAGGAACATGGCCTCATCTTCCCAAATGGCCTTCGGGGAGCGCTTCCAGGGTGCCCGCTGGTGGGGGCATCTGGTCTGCCCAGGGCAGCCCCGGATCCTGGACACAGAGGATGGATTCGGAGGCCGAGCTGGGCCGACACTGGCCCCAATGAGGCCCTTTGGGAGTCAGGGGCGGGGGGTGATGGTGGTGGAACAGGAAACCCTGAGCAGGCCCTGATGGAGACGGCCAGAGCAGCGACTTCCCAGGACATTCTGCCCACCAGAGCCGGGTGGGGGCAGCCACCGCATACGGAGAGGAGACGCCGCCGGGAGCCGGGGCACCTATATGGGGAGAGAGAAGACCCCCAAGTGCAGGAGCTGGAGAAGGAGGAGAGTGTCGAGAATTGAGTGAAGGAGAGCAAAGGGACTGCCTGGACCCGTGGGCACCCAGGGGAGAAGAGAGGAGCTGGGCTTCCAGAGGCGCAGCAGGGGGCGGGGGCGGGGCCCATGAAAGGGGGAGCACAGAGGGGCGGCCCTTGGACTGTTTGGTTTGGAAGTGAGAGGCCCCCCCCCCCGGGGCCCTTGGCCAGCACTTGCTCATCTCTAGGCCAGGCTTCCATCTGTCCCCTCTCCCACCCTCCCTCTCTCCCAAGGGCCCAGTTCTTCCCAGGGCCAGCCCAGACCCAAGCAGGTCTAGGCCTTTAGAGGGAAGGGGGCCTCACCACTGAAGGGTGCTGCCTTCTTCTGGCCAAACCTGGACCAGGGGCCTCCCTGGGGTGCTGCAGGGAGCTGTAGCCATACGGGGCCCCTTTGACGAGCCAGCCTAACCTGGACAGGTAAGCAGGGTGAGCCTCCCCTGGCCCAGGGGAGAGTCTGTAGAGACTGGGGTGGCCACCTGAAGAAGCTCCCCATCCGTGAGATGGAGAGTCAGGGGACGCCCTCAGAGAAGCCTGGGGGAGGGGGGTGCCCTGGGTGTTGGGGGGGCAGAGGGTTTGCCCTCTAGGAAGAGTGCCAGGCTGAAGTGCTGCTGAATCTGCTCACCTTGAGGGGGAAGAGCCCAGGGGGGCTGGATGGTGAGAAGCCAGAAGGGTTGGCCTGGGGGTCAGTTAGCTCTCTCTGCCTTGAGAGGCCTGGGAGGGAGGTCCTGGGGAGAGACCCACCTTTCCCTCTCCTGGTCACAGGCCATCCCCCCCCCCCATTCCCAACTGGAGGGCCAGCTGAAGCGGATGGCTGACTCCCAGGGGGCCCAGGCTGCCAAGCCCCCCCCGCCTTTGTTTATAGTAAGTGTTGTCTTTCCCAGAGTGACCCAGGGGGAGAGGAAGCCCAGGAGGCTCTAGGAGTGCAGAAAGTCTAAGCCACACTGACTGAGGAGTGAAGGCCCCTCTCCTGGGCCCTGCTTTGAGGGGGAGCGCTCCATCCCTGCCTGCTCCATCCCTGCCTGCTCCATCCCTGCCTGCTCCATCCCTGCCTGCTCCATCCCTGCCTGCTCCATCCCTGCCTGCTCCATCCCTGCCTGCTCCATCCCTGCCTGCTCCATCCCTGCCTGCCCCATCCCTGCTCCATCCCTCCTCCATCCCTGCCTGCTCCATCCCTCCTCCATCCCTGCCTGCTCCATCCCTCCTCCATCCCTCCTCCATCCCTGCCTGCTCCACCCTCCTCCATCCCTCCTCCATCCCTTTGCCACCCACTGAGTCCTCCATTCCAGCTCCTGTTCTTGGCCCAGTGTCTGTAGAGGCCAGCTACCCTCTCGGTAAACTGAGGCCCGCCGCTGGGGCCCAAGACCCAGAGACCCTGAAACGGGGCTGAAATCCCAGGGGACGCGGGGGGGGGGGGGGGGGGGGGAGGGGGGAGGGGCACCCCCCCACCCCCAGACTGCGGCTGAGTCAGCGGCCCATCGCCGGGGCGGGCCACAGAGCGCCGGAGCTCCCCCTCCCAGCCGGCCCATCAGCCTTTTTTCCACTGGCGCGGCCAAGCCGGGCGGGGCGGGGCGGAGCGTGCCGGAGTGTGCCCTTTCCCCTACTGAGCGCCGTGCCCAGCCGGAGCGGCCTCCAGGAAAGTCCTTAAGGAGCGGCCGTGCCCCTTCCCCCACTGCCCTCTCACCCACTTCCCCGCACGGGCCGCCTGCCCAGAACCTTCCTTCCGTGCCGGCTCCCGAGGCCCATCCCGAGGCCCATCCCGAGGCCCATCCCGGTCCCCGCTGCAGGACTTCGCTCTGCCTCAGTTTCCTCCTCAGGAAGAAGGGCGGGGCCTCGGAGAGGGGCGGGGCCAACGCTGTTCCCTCCTTAGAGCGGACTGCGAGGAGCCTGAGCGAGACAGCAGTGGCTCCCCCTCCCCCCCCAGCCAAAGCACCCCGCTCCTGCACTGGGGGACGGGGCCAAGGAGACCTTTGGGTGCCCAGGGGACGCTGGCCGGGGGAGCTGTCCTCGCGCCTGACAGACCCAGAAGTGCGGGAGCACCGCGGGCTCGCCCTATAGGTCTCGCTCCCCTCCCAGGCGCTCTCAGGCTGGCCCAGGGAGACCCGCGGCGGTGCGAGGCAGACACCGCCGGGGGATCCATGGGCCAGGCTGTATCGCCGCCAGCTGAGGGGCAGTAGGACCCTGGCCAAGTCACTTCCCCGTTTGCCTCAGTTCCCAGCTGCCTAGTGAGTCCGAGAAGGGAATGGGTGAGAGGAACCCCAGCGGGCAGCCTGCGCCCGGCCCTGGGGGTGCTCTCTGACCTGCGGAGAGTCCTGGGGGAGCCCAGCCAGAAGGCCAGGCTGCGGTTAGCAGGCACCCCAGGAGCCCTTGTGGCCCCTCCGCCCCTCCCAGACCGTCTACACAGTAACACTGGGGTGTCTCGTGCCCACCGTCGGTGGAACTGGCTGTTCTCTGTGCTTGGCGCATCCATCAGGCTTCCCTACTGCTTCCTTTGCAAGCCACTCCACTGGCTGGCCCCGTCTGGGATTTCCGGTAAAGATACTGGAGTGCTCGGCCATTTTCTTTTCCAGTTGGGGACAGATGGGGAAACTGAGTCAAGCAGGGTTAAGTGACTCGCCCTGGCTCCCACTGCAGGTGTCTGAGCTGGGATTTGAATTCGGGAAAATGAATCTTCTGGACTCCAGAACTCCGCCAAATGGGGGAGAGGCTGGCAGGGCCCCTGATCTCATCCAGGGGAGGGGAACAAGTCACCTGGGGGTGGGGGTGATGCTGGGAGAGCGGGTGGCCGAGCTGGCCACTGTGGAGCATTAGAGCAGCCCTGCGCAATCCCGTGGGCTTGGAGCCTGCCAGCCTCGTCGGGCACTTCTCTGAGCGCCATCTGTGCTCTCTGATCGGTTTCCTTCCCTCCATTTCTGACTCTTGGGAGGCCTCTCAGCCCCGGCATCATCCATCCTCCTGGGGAACAAGTGGCAAATGAGTGGGTGCTCCCAGCTAATTCCTGAGCCTCTGACTCACTATCCCTGCGTGGCAGTCCCAAGCCAGGCTGGGCCACCTTTGCCTCGTTATCCTGTCACTCACTGACCGTGGCACACAGCAGGCACGTAAGAAAGGAACTCTCTGACTGCCCACAGGAGTCAAATTGCTCGCGGTGTTAGGAGAGGATTTGGGGTACGGGGAGCCCAAGAGGGGAAACAAATCTGCTGCGAAAGGAGTGAGGGCTCCGGACTCACTTACCCTCATTTTTATTTAAAAGGGACTAACTAACTATGCTAAGTAGACTACTAAACTAGAAGAGCTTAACCAAATGCCCAGATATCACAGCAGGGGCCCAACCCAGTCAGAGCCAGGATCTGTTGTTGTTAGATGTCCAAGCAAGTCCCGATGCTGCCAGCAGCCAGATACAGGAACATTCCTCACGTCAACACAGGGAAATCCTCTTCAGACCTTCCGCTTGGCTTCCTGGGGAGGCCAGAAGAAAAGTCCGTTGGGGCAAGATGGAGTCTTCCCCATCCACCCCTCAGGCTCCCATGTGACCTTTGGTCACATGACCCTGTCCATCATCCCTAGGTTGGCACTTTTCAGGTTTTGCAGTTTTGCAAATTGCAAACTTTTCCATCCTTTATCACAATGGATAGTGTGGAAGAGGCAGGCATGCAAAGGACAGAAGCTGGAGATGGGTCAGCTGTCAGTCAAATGAAGATTCTGTTTGGAATGTTACCAGGAAAAGCAGTTTGGAGCCAAGCCAATGGTGACTGATTTCCTGGGACTTTGGGCTGAGGGCTTTGGGCTTTCTGGCTGACTGAAGGAAGAAGCTGGGTTTATCTCTGGGACTTGGATAGTCAAGCTGGAGGTGGCCTGGCTGATCTGAAGGCAGAAGAAGGACAAGAGTCCACACATCTCTCTGACTGGCAGTTTCATGCTAGTGACTGAATTGCCACTTCTCTCCATCTCCTCCAACCTAACACTCACTGTAGAGAATAGGGAAACCCCATCCCTCTTACCTTATCCTCCATCTTTCCTGTTTTCCCCAATAAACCCTGACTTGAGATAAAGAAGAGAAAAGAGTATTTCCTCTGACACATCACAGCTCACCCTGAGTGACTTAGAAGGGGCTGAAGAAGAAGGGGGAGGGGAAACTGAAGGGAAGAAGAGACAGGAGGGGAGATTGGAAGAGGGAGGAGGGGAGGCAAAAGAAAGCTAGCTGCCTGGTTCATTAGTTATCTAGTATCCATCACATATACCCTCCAATATCATCTATTACAATAGGCAGAGCCAATATAATGAAGATGAAGCTCTTCTGAAGTGGATCCATTTCCTGAGCTCTGATCAAACCGCCAAACGTATTTCATGAAGCTCGAAAAACACTCACAACGTGTCAGGACTATTGAGGGAACTCATGGAGGGGTGTGGAAGAAGGCGGCTTGCCAATGCCAGGCCTCAAATTGTGGACAAAGCAGCAGGCGTCCAAAAGACCTGGTGCTGCTTCAGCAATGGAGCGGGGCTCAGGGGAAGGGACCCGAGGCACAGCAATCCGTTACTTTAGGGGCTTAGTGTTCCACCAACCAGAGCCAGCCTTGGGCACAAGAAAAAAGGTTGGGGAAACCGGAACGTGGCATGGGAGAGGCTGGGCGGAGATGGACGGGGCATGCTACCTGCCAAGATACGGCTAAAAGGGGAGCCGGATTGGGACATAAAGGGCGATAGCATGAGCATGAGAGGGGAGCAGGGAATGCTTCACCTGTCCGATCTGTGGAGAAGGGCAGACTTTAGGAGCAAACAACAGGGGGAGAGGGCGGAGGGAGAGAGGGAGAAAATAAGAGACAGAAAGAGAAAGAGAGGGAAGAGAGAGAGGAAGGGGGAGAGACAGGGAGAGAGGGAGAGACAGAGACAGAGAGAGACAGAGAGAGAGAGAGAGAGAGAGACAGAGAGAGACACAGAGAGAGACACAGAGAGAGAGAGAGAGAGAGAGAGAGAGAGAGAGAGAGAGAGAGAGAGGGAGGGAGAGAGAGAGAGGGAGAGAGGGAGGGAGAGAGAGAGAGGGAGAGAGAGGGAGAGAGAGAGAGAGAGAGAGAGAGAGAGAGAGACAGAGACAGAGACAGAGAGAGAGACAGAGAGACAGAGAGAGACACACACAGAGAGAGAGAGAGAGAGAGAGAGAGAGAGAGAGAGAGAGAGAGAGAGAGAGATGGAGGGAGAGACAGAGACACAGAGAGAGAGAGAGAGAGAGAGAGAGAGAGAGAGAGAGAGAGACAGAGAGACACAGAGAGAGACAGAGACACAGAGAGACAGAGAGAGAGAGAGAGAGAGAGGGAGCCGAGTCAAATCGAGAGGAATCCAAGCCATTCCCCAACCACCAAATGGTCAAAGGATATGAACAGGCAGTTTGCAGATGAAGAAATCAAAGCTCCAAATGATCCATCATATGAAGAAAGGCTCTAAATCCCTCCTGACTAGAGAAACTAACCTGCCTGAGGTGTCACCTCACTCCTAGGGGGCAGGAAATGCGCATTACAGATGCTGGGGGCAGCCTGACACCCTGTTGCTGGAGTTGGGAACTGACCCGTCATTGTGGAGGGCCCTGAAACTCGGCCCACCCTGGCATGGAGCAGTCCGAACCCTCCACCCAAACCAAAGACTGACTTGTACAAAAATCTGCTGAGCTGCTTTTGTGAGGTGGCAAAGCACTGGGAACGGAGGGTGTCCCTCAGCTGGGGGTGGCGGGACGTGATGGGGATGGAGCAGCTTCACTCTATGCAAGATGGCAGACAGGGTGAATAACAGCTATTCTCAGCACTACAACAATCCCAGACAATCCTAAAGGCCTGTAAAGAAAAACACCACCTGCCTTAGGAGAAAGAACTGGTGGAATCTGAATACAGAACAGCGCATTCTATTTTTGTCTGTCTGTCTCTCTCTTTCCTTTTTTCTTCAACTTTTCTTCCACAAAATTACTAATATGGAAATGTCTTACACGATTGCACACATATAATCTATCTCACATTGTTTGCCATCTCAGGGGAGGTGAGGAGGGGATTTGGAACTCAACTTTTTTTTTTAACAATATTTTATTTGGTCATTTCCAAACATTATTCATTGGAAACAATGATCATTTTCTATTCTTCCCTCCCCTCCCTCCCACCACCTCTCCCATAGCCGACACACAATTCCACTGGGTATCACATGTGTTCTTGATCCGAACCCATTTCCATGTTGTTAGTATTTGCATTAGAGTGTTCATTTAGAGTCTCTCCTCAGTCGTATCCCCTCCACCCCTGTAGTCAAGCAGTTGCTTTTCCTCGGTGTTTTTACTCCCACAGTTTATCCTCTGCTTGTGGGTAGTATATTTTTTTTTTAGATCCCTGCAGATTGTTCAGGGAAATTGCATTGATACTAATGGAGAAGTCCATCACCTTCGATTGTACCACAGTGTATCAGTCTCTGTGTACAGTGTTTTCCTGGTTCTGCTCCTCTCGCTCTGCATCACTTCCTGGAGGTTGTTCCAGTCTCCATGGAATTCCTCCACTTTATTATTTCTTTTAGCACAATAGTATTCCATCACCAACATATACCACAATGTGTTCAGTCATTCCCCAATTGAAGGGCATCCCCTCATTTTCCAGTTTTTGGCCACCACAAAGCACACAGCTATGAATGTTCTTGTACAAGTCTTTTTCCTTATGATCTCTTTTGGGGTACAAACCCAGCAGTGCTATGGCTGGATCAAAGGGCAGACAGTGTTTTAGTGCCCTTTGGGCATAGGAACTCAACTTTTTAAAAACCAAATATTAAGTTGCTTTTACATGTAATGGAGATGGGGTGGGAATGAAACATTTTAAAAAAGAAATGCTCCTTTAACAAAAGGATGTACTCAGTCCCATTGTTGGGATGACTTTGAGAGCAGGCAAACAAACACCTCAGAGAAATGGTGGTATGTAGAGTCCATGTCTTAGTTTTTATCCATTTCCCCTCAAATAGAATGATTGGAAATGGTTGCAATTCAACATTCTCCTTCTTTAACAGGAGCCCAGCTTTACTCTCCCAGCACACATGCACACAAACAGGATGGATCCCTGGAGCATGGCTGGCCACATCATTCCCCTCTGGGCTCCAGGGTTCCTCCAGGGCAGCAGGGTTCTTCTGCTGTCATGGGCTGAAGCCCCTACTCACACTCCCCCAATATCACTGCCAGCAATTCTTTTGGTCCTCAGTGTCTCCTCCATATCTTCGGTAACCAATTAATTCGCTTTTTACCAAAGGCTGTTAACTGAGGAGGCCAGTCTAGCCGCTGGGGCTCTGTCTCCAGCTCTCCTTTCCTCTCTTCCCAGGGAGTGGACTATGGGCAAATCCCTTCTCTGTTTGCTGGCCAGAGCTCCTGCTCCTTCGGGCACTGACCCCTTCTTGAGTTGGGCCACAGCAGTTCTGGCTCTCGGGGGCTCTTTTGGCTCTTGGGAAGCCCCCCAAGGGTGCAGCCAGCTCCATTCTGTCTCAGATATGCATTTGTCTAATGAACGGCCACCTGGTGTCATTGAGCCATGTGGAAAAGGCTTTGGGCTCCTTCAGAGGCACCTTTTCTCAGCCACTTTCTTGGTCATCAAGTAAGCCTGGGGAAATGGCTGGAGTCCCTCTATTTGGTGCCCCCATTTGCTTCCGGGGCCCCTTGATGGGCTGGAAGCTCCAGGCAGTGGCTTCAGCCATCCACAAGGGAGGAACCAGTCACTTCCTGCACCACTCCACACCTCCCCTTCTCAGCACCCTTGCTTTGCTCCAGCCCCTCCCTTTAGAGCGGGCCCCTTTGAAACCTTCTAAGGTGGTGTTCCGAGTTCGAGTTCCATGCTGGCTCCGCCCCTCCATCTTCTGTGGGGAGTCACTGAAGGAGCTGTCCAGGCTGGCTGCTCCAGGCCAAACTGTGGGTGGTGCATGCAGATGAGTCCAGTTTGGGGTCTCTGCCTGCCAGGTGTGGCTGAGCTCTTCCTGGCCCTGAGGTCTCTGTGCCTCCCACGCTGCCGGAGCACAGCCCATCTCTGCTGTGGGCACACCAGGCTGGCAGGGCTCGTGGGGGTCTCTGGTGCCTCACAAGCAATGGCAGAGCTCGTCAGAGAGACCCTGAGAGGGTCTTTGTGCCTCCTCCTGACCTCTGTGGCAGGGTGTGCCCGCTTCCAGGGAGTTTTCTAGAAAGTCACTTGGCCTGGCAGCTGCATTGTCCTGCCTAGAGCCTGCTGGTTGGGCAGCTCAGCCTCAGGCTCCTGGGCCTCATCTTGCCTGGAGGTCTTCCTAATGACAATGACATCAGCCCCACAGCTCGGGGCCCTTCGTTGGGCACCTTCTCTTCTCTCCCCCCTTCCTTCAGAGCCTCCCAAACAGAGAGGGAGCCTGGCAGTGCCTGCGCCAGCTTTGCTCTCTGTGTGGCAGGGCAGTGACTTGATCCCAAACCTTCCAAACTTCTACCAAGGGGCCCACATATGGAGGGGGGAGACCTCGCTTTTCTGGGTGCTGTCAGGCCCACGTTAGCATGGCTGGGGGACAGTGGGTGGTCTCAGGGGCGGCACCGAGTGCAAATCACATGATCTTGGAAAAAGCCATAACAAAGTTCATTTGGAAGAGCAAAGTCACACAATCAAAGTCCAGCAGTGCTGCCCCTCCACTTGAGTTGTGGCCCCTATCAAAGGCCTTGGCCAGATCGCTGGGCGTCGCCCACACCTCCATTCTGCTTCTGCCATTTGTCCAGACCGTGTGGGCTGTTCCTTGGCCAGTTCTGAAGCCACCCTGGATCTTGGCGAGGTGAAGAAGCAGCCGATTAAGGAGGACTCAGGCAAGAATCTTGCTTCCACTGACAAAGAGAGGGACCCTCTGAGACCCTCCCAGGACAACCTCTTTCTTTATCCTTTACAGAGGTGAACAGTGCAGGCATCCTTGATCTCCGGGGGGGGGGGGGGGGGGCGGATAACTGCTCTTGCCTTATTATGGAAGAACCTAGGACAACTTAGACCCACTGAGGAAAGCAGCTGTAAAAGACATGCTTGTACGTCTGCCTGGGATTTCTGGCAAAGTCCAGATTTCCCATCTGCAAACTGTTGTTTGGCAGAGCTCTCTCGAAGGCTTCCTCCCCAAATGGTCATAATAAAACCTTGAGCGAGTCCTTATTTTGAGGAGCAAAGAAGCCTTTGTAATGCCATGATCCGATGGCCCAGACTTTCCTCTCCCCGAGTTACTCCAAAGAGATTATGTGTCACTTTCTCAGTCTGCTCAGGTTGGCAGAGGAACCCTAGAAATGCTTTGGGTAAAGCTATTTCACGGGGGAGCAAAACCTCTTAAAATGATGGACTGCTCAGCACTGTCCTTTCTACACACCGCTTTGTTGTAATGAACAGAGGCCCGCATCACTTCGTCTGGCCCGCTCTGGATCTTTCCCCCTCTCCCTGTCTCTCTCCATCTCTCCTTTGTTTCTCAATGATGGAACCCTGATTCAACATACCCTGGAAGGCTTTTAGGAGCTTCCGAAGGGCAGTCTCTGCTGGGATGTGTGAATTTTAGATTTACTCCACCCTGCTTAGTCTATAGAATTCTAGCAACCAGGAATGTCTACACCCCCACTTAAGGATTAAGTGTGGGGAGGATGGTCTGTGACCTTCCTGTGTAGCAAGTGACACATCAGAAACAACTGACTCACCCCTGGGCTGTCCTGAGCCAAGCTTAAGCCACCATTGGTACATGTGAGACACAGGAAGTTATGTAAAGAACTGCCTTTCTATTTTCTGTCACGTCTTGTGAGGGGCTTTGGTGGCTTGTGGGTTTGGCAGACTTTGGTGGTGGAATTTGACTTGGAGGAGCTCTGAAGCATTGTCTAGGTGAGACGGCTTCCTTGAAAGGCCACGTGGGGAGTGATAAAGCTGACTCCCCTTTCGTTTGACCTTTCTGAAGGCACCAGCCTCCAAGGATGCCCCTCATCTTGGAGAAGTAGCTAGAAGCCAAGATAGATTTAATCTTCTGGGAAGTCCTCTTAGCTGAGGCCTCTGAACTCCCCCTGGCTCAGGCCAGGCCAGAGCAGATCTACCCCTTCCCTCTTTCTCCATCATTCTTAATTTTCTTCCTTCTATTGTAAATAAACCACCATAAAATTCTATTCTGACTTGAGTATTTCATTGGGATTTAGAATTTAAATCCCTAGCAACCACTAATATATTTAGTCTCAACCCTAAAATTTACCCTTAACAGATGGGACTGGGGTGCTTCGCCCATGAGAGGAGCTGAATGTGCTCCCAAAGCTCTTCTTCAATTGGAAGTTCAGCCCTGGAGGGATTGGCTGGGCCTGTGGCTTCAGCACTGCTTGATGGTGGTCTGTTGAGAACCAACACTGTGGAAGGGTTTTGCTAGCTCGCCAGCACTGTGCTCTAATCCCTGAGCAGGAGGCTCCGTCAGCACCAGGTGGCTGAGCTCTGTCATAGGTCTCTGACACATTGAAGGCTTTCAGAACATCAAAGAGGCATTTTGATTTGTTACTTTCAGTATCAAACTTCATTCCTTGTACAACCTCTCACAGGGCCAGGAATCCTGCATCTCTCCAAGTTTGGCGCTTTGCTTCTTGCTTGATCTTTCCTTTGCCCCAGTTATATGTCAAAACCAATCGAGTTCCAAATCCCCCCCCCTTCTCTCCCCCAGTACCTCGGCCCCTCCCAACCCCCCTCACCCCCCCAGCTGGTGGCAATCTGAAATGGCCAGAGACCACCAGGCACCCGTTGACCAGTCCCTGGAACTCTGCTCTCTTGTCCATGGCTTTCATTGACTCCATGGGATGTTTGGGGCATTCGGTCCCAGAGGTGAACATTCGGGGCTGTGAACAAACCCCAGGCTCCGCTTCCCTGCATGTGGGAAATAAGTGGTTCTCAGGTGGGCCAGCCACACTCTGCAATGCGGATAGCGTCTCCTCGAAGTTGTCTGGCCTTGCTTTGGCCCAGGGAGAGGAGGAGCCCTGCCTGGATTTCCCCATTCTCGCACCCCCCAGCCTGCCTTTGTTTCCAGGCCATGTGGGCCCATGGAAGCTGATGTGAGGGCCGGGATGCCCCCCTATCCCGTCTCCTCTGCCCTCCTGGCTCGCTGGCGAGGTCCCTTGGGGGCAGCACCCAGGCCTCTAGCAGCCTCCCAGAGCTGCCCCCACAGTAGCCACTCTAAGGCGAGCCTCGCTCTCTTGGAGCTGCTGTTTGGGCCAGTGCCAAAGTCTGGGTGCCTTTTGGGTCATCGGGCCAGGGGGAGGGGGGGACGTGACTCAGAGGCCCAGAGTCCGCATTGGGAGGACTCTGCAGGCCCCACTCAGCCTGGGCCTCCCGGGGTTCCAGCTCCAGTTCTCTGCTACCCATCTAGAACTTGGGAGCCTCCGAAAGGTGCCTGGAGGATCCCACGGGGTCTTGGGGCCTCAAGCCCAGACCGGGCTGCAGGACATCCCGAAGGCTGGCCAGCTAGTTCGGGGCAGCCCCAGCTCCCAGCGCCGCTGCCACGCCCTTCCTGTCCCCGCTGGTCGGTAAACAGCCCTCCTTCCCCTCTGCCCCACTTGGGCAGAGTCCAGGCCACAGCGTGCCTCCCTCCTCCTGCTCTGGCCCTTTCCCAGCAAGTGCCTGCGCAGTGACCGGGAGCCCCCAGCGGCCGCCGCAGACGTGGATCCAGGGGGGGCCCCCCAACTTCCTGGGGGCAGAAACTTTCGGACAAAGCCAGGGGGCGGGGTCTTCCCAGGGCAAGGCTAGACGCTGCCCTCCTGCCCCTGGGAAGGCTCCGCAGCAGGACACCCGGGCCTCAGTCTCCCCCCTTTGTCAAGAGGCTGGGCAGCTGGGCTGGGGGCCTACTGCTGGCCTGTCCCTCCCTCCAGCACAGGTTTGCCCTAAATGCGCGGTTTGCTGCAGAGGCCGTTTTCTGAATGAAGAAGCGGAGACCGAGGCAGGTTCTCTCAGTCACCGGCTTCTGAGACGGAACTTGAACCCAGACCTTTGGGATTCCTGCTCCCCGCCCATCATCTGGGGGGCTTCAGCCGAAACAAAGGGAGGAAGGGGGAGACAGAGGGTGCTGCGCACCAGAGGAGCTTCCCAGACTTGGGTCGGGCTCAGGCTGGCAAAGGGAAAGGGCGGGGGGCCCTCCAAGGCCTCGCGTCCCGGCCGGGGAGCGCGGCAGCAGCAATCGGCAGCCACGCAAGGGCTGCGGGCGAACCGAACACGATCGGCCCCCCGTGGCCAAAGCGGCCGGCCTCCGGAGGGGGAGACTGGGCGGCCCGACCCCACGTGCGATTTCTGGCCAGCCACCGGGCTTCTCGGGTGGGGCTGTTTACCCCCACCAGGAATCTCCTCCAATTGGCCGCTGTCAAAGGCCGCCCCTGCACAGACCAATGAGCGCGCGCGATCCTCTCGGCCCGGTTCCCTCGGGGCGCCCCTCCCGCCCCGGAAAGGAGCTTCTGGAGCTGATTGGTGAGGGGGCGTTGCAGGCCCTCCTCTCGGTGGGCCGGCCCGAGGCTCCGGCACCGCACAAAAGCTCCGGACCCTCCGGGACTGCCAGAGGCAGGCGGAGCACCCCTGGGCTCTGGCTGGCGACAACTTGAACTCAGCGCCCCTCCGAGCGGAGCTTAAACTGCAGCAGCTGCGGGAAGCGGGAGCCTGACCCGCCACCTTCCCCCTCTCAGGTCTACCGAGGCGGCCCCGTCCGCGCGGGTCGGAGCCAGCTGCCCACGACCCCGGAGTCCCGCCCTGACAATGCGCGCCGCGCGCATCGTGCTCCGAGGAGCCTCCGGCTCCTCAGCCGCCGCGGCTCCGGCCCCGCGCGCCGTGGAGCGCTTCTCGCGCTACAGCCCGTCCCCTCTGTCCATGAAGCAGCTGCTGGATTTCGGTGAGCGGGGACCGAGGGTGGGCTGCAGCCCCGGCCCGGCGCAGCCTCTCCTAGAGAGCCCGGGGCCCTCCGTTCGGAGCCGCGGGTCTGCTGGAGGCGAAGGGGCGGGGAGGGGCCGAGAGCGAGCTCCCTCCCTGGCTGCGTGAAGGGCCGCGGCCAGAGGAAGGAGCAAAGTCCCGCCGCCCTGGCTCCGAGCCCCAGCCCGTGCGGCCCGGGAGTAACCGGGCGCTCCCTCTCCAGGCTCCGAGAACGCTTGCGAGCGGACCTCCTTCGCCTTCCTGCGACAGGAGCTGCCGGTGCGGCTGGCCAACATCCTGAAGGAAATCGACATCCTCCCGGATCGGCTGGTGAAGACGGCCTCGGTGCAGCTCGTGAAGAGCTGGTGAGCGGCCGGGAGGGGAGGGAGGGCGCCCGCCTGCCCCGCCGTCCTGCCTCCAGGGGAAACGGAGTCTGGAAGAGCCCCGCCAGGCGGCCGGCCCGGGTTGGCACCAGTGACGGGCTTGAGGAGCTGTTGTCTGAGCAGTCGCCCCCCAGAGGAGGGTGCGGGGAGCTGAGAAGCCCCCCCCCTTCCCGGGGGCTCTCGGGTTCCCCCTAAACAATCCCCGGTGTGGAGCCGCTCCGGAGCGCGGACGGAGAAAGTATCTCCAAGGCGGCTGCCATTGCCCCTCCCCGCGTGTGCAGGGGCCTCTTGGGGCTCCTGCTGGCACTTGGCGGGCTCAGTGGGCGGCGCTTCCTCCCCAGGTACATCCAGAGCCTCATGGATTTGGTGGAATTCCACGAGAAGAGCCCCGACGACCACAAGGCTCTGTCCGAGTAAGGGAGCAGCCCGTGTGCGGAGGCAGGGAGGGACGGGCTCGCGGGGCGAGAGGGCGCATGCGAAGCTTCTCAGCGGGAGGGGTGGACTGCCGGGTCCCCCGGAGCTCGGCGGTCACTACAGCCCGCCGTGCCGTCCTCAGCTTCGTAGACGCGCTGATCAAGGTCCGGAACCGCCACCACGACGTGGTCCCCACCATGGCCCAGGGCATCCTGGAGTACAAGGACTCGGGCGCGGCGGACGCCGGGAGCAGCCAGAACCTCCAGTACTTCCTGGACAGGTTCTACATGAACCGCATCTCCACGCGGATGCTCATGAACCAGCACAGTGAGCCGCGGGCCGGCCCGGCGGGGGGGGGGGGGGGGGGGGGCGGGGCCGGGGCGGCTCCGAGGTTCACGGCGCGCCGCTGCTTTCTCCGCAGTTCTCATCTTCGGGGAGTCCAAGAGCGGCAACCCGAGCCACATCGGCAGCATCGATCCCCACTGCGATGTGGTCGCCGTGGTCCAAGGTAGCCTGCGGCCCCCGGGCCAGTCCTCCCCCCTGCCCCGCCCCGCCCGCCCGCCCTCCCCTCATTGAAAGTAACGCGGCCGAACTGCGCCTTGCAGATGCCTACGAGAGCGCCCGCCTGCTGTGCGACCAGTATTACCTGGTGTCCCCCGAGCTGAAGCTGGCCCAGGTGAACGGTAAGCGCCCGCCCCCTCCGGAAGGCTGAGCCGGAGCCTCTGGGACGTTCCGAAGCCCGGAGGGCTGGCCCTTAGCTGGCCGGGATAGTGGCGCCTGGCTGGGTGGCCTCCGCCGGCCGGGCTGCATGTCCCCGTCTCTCTCCTTGCCAGGGAAGCTCCCCGGGCAGCCCATCCACATCGTCTACGTGCCCTCGCACCTTCACCACATGCTGTTCGAGCTCTTTAAGGTAAGGCTCCGCCGGGGGCTCCCCAGGGCCTTCAGCCGCCCTCCCATCATTCCCGGGTGGGCCCAGGCACGCCAGCCCCCGGCCTCCGCGCGCCGCTTTGGGGGCTCCCTTAGCTGGGGAAGGGCTGGGCAGTCCCGGAGGAAACAGGCCCGCCAGCCAGCGGGGTTCTGGAGGAAGAATGGTCCGCCGCAGCCCCGGCCTCCCACGTGCCCCGAGGCTGAAAAGTGAAGCGCGGCCCGCAGGGAGGGCCTGGGGCGGGGATCTCCTCCCCCTCCCCGCCAGGGGCCATAGGCGAACCCCTTGTTGTCCCCTAGAATGCCATGAGGGCCACAGTGGAGCACCAGGAGAGCCAGCCGGCCCTCACGCCCATTGACGTGACGGTCGTCCTGGGGAACGAAGACCTGACGATCAAGGCAAGCACCTTCTCCGGCGTGGGGGGAGGGGGCGGGGCTCTGGGCGGGGCCACTGACGCCCCGCCTCTTCTGCGAAGATTTCAGACCGAGGGGGCGGGGTTCCGCTGCGAATCATCGACCGCCTCTTCAGCTACACCTACAGCACGGCGCCGACGCCGGTGATGGACAATTCCAGGAACGCTCCCCTGGTAAGAAGCATCTCCCTGGGTTGGCCTCGGGGCACGTGCAGGCCGGGGAGAAGGGCTGCAAAAAGAACCAGGCCGCCCCGCCCTGGCGCACACGCAGCCCCTCTTTCCCGCTGCAGGCCGGATTCGGGTACGGCTTGCCAATTTCCCGGCTCTACGCCAAATACTTCCAAGGGGACCTGAATCTCTACTCGCTGTCCGGATACGGGACGGACGCCATCATCTACCTGAAGGTACGGGGCTTCCGGAGCTTGGCTGCCTGGCCAGGGACGCCGAATGCGGCTCTCCTTGGAGGCCCCTCCGGGGGGGCTCGGCCGTGCCTGGGGGCGGGGTGGGGGCTCCTCAGCGCGCAGTCGGAGCGCCTGCGGCATCGGGGGATGGGCCCGCGGGTGTAGACCGCCAGTGACAGGGAGGGCCTGCTCAGCGCCCTTGTGTCCCCGCTGCAGGCGCTGTCCTCCGAGTCGGTGGAGAAGCTCCCGGTGTTCAACAAGTCGGCCTTCAAACACTACCAAACGAGCCTGGCAGCGGACGACTGGTGTGCCCCGAGCAAAGAGCCCAGGAACCTCTCCAAGGAGAAGGCGGAGGCGGCGCCCTGAGGGGGCGGGGTGACAAGAACCGACCCCAAGGCAGAGGGGAGGGGGGTTTGTGTGTGTGCGCCTGCGCTCTCCAGCGAGTCTCCGGAGGAGGCCCTGCCAGCCCCTGCCAGCCCCAAGGAGAAGGGGGCCAGCCAAGGCCGGCCGGCCCGAGTACCCGTGTGGCCGAGGAGGCTCGGGCGGAGACTCCTCGTGGGCTTTGGAAAGAGACCGGAAGTGGGGGGCACGCGCGGACTGTTGTTGGGGCGTCGCGGTTGTCCGGTCCTGGAAGCTGGCTAGAAGGAGGAGTGGCCAGAGTTCTCGATGAGGGAGGCCCCTGCGGCCCGGGACAGACAGCGGGCCTAGCGGTGGCCTGAGGGCAGCAGTTTGGTGCCGAGTCTTTATGGCTGCAGAAGGGCCCGAAACCTGTTTCCCATCGAGCTGGCTTGTAGAGGCTCCCCTCAGGAAGGGTGCTAAGCTGGGGGGTCACTCAGGAGCTCCCCAGAGCAGGGGCTGAGGGTGGAGGCCCAGGCTGTGGTTGTGACCCCGCGGGAGCTCCGGAGGACAATATGGCGCCGGGGTAAAGCTGCTGCTGTGTGAAGCGACACTTTTGATAATAAAGGTTTTTACTGTGAGATGGCTCCTGCCTGGGCCACAGGGAAGCCCACGTCCCCACATCCTGCCTGCCCAGCCCTGCTGCCAAACCTCCCAACTCCCAGCATCATCCCAGAGAACCTCCTGGCCCCTTTGGGATCCCCAAATGGAGCTCCTGCTCCTCCCCAAACCCATCTTGGCTCTCCCTTCCCTCCCCACATCCAATTCGGTGCCCATCTTGTCTGCTCTGGCCCAGCTGTCCTCTGGAGCACAGGGAGCTCCAGGAGGCCAGAACCCTGGGCTGAACCTATTCAGCTGGAATTACCTAAGAATGAGCGCAAGCATGCAGACCAGCATCAGCACTTGTAGACATTTCCAACAGGACTCAGCAGCAGTTAGAAAGAGAAAGCCCATTCACCATAGCCTGCCTGCCAGGCAAACACAGGAACTACCTGAGCACAACTACAAAACTCTGCACAATGAAATCCAGATCCAAAGAACTGGGGAAACATTGATTGCTCCTGGGTGGGCCGAGTCAACATCACAAAAATGGCCACCCTGCCCAAATTAACCTAGGCCATACCCACGGAATGACCAAGAAACTGCTTCATAGGACTGGAAAACCTATAACAGTGGTCATCTGGAAGAACAAAAGAGCAAGAATATCAGGGGAAGAATGAAAGCCGTGAAGGGTGGAGGCCTGGCAGTACCAGATCTTACACGGTCCATAAAGCCACGACCAGCAAAACAATCTGGCACTGGCTAAGACAAAGAAGGGTACGATCAGTGGCCAGTGTTCGGTAAACCCAAAGAGCCCAGCTTTGGGGACAAGAACCCACTATGTAACAAAAGCTGCTGGGAAAATTGGAAGACAGTATGGGAGAGACTAAGCTTGGATCAACATCTCACGCCCTACACCAAGATAAACTCAGAGTGGGTGAATGACCTGAATATAAAGGAAACTATAAGTAAATCAGAAGGAACAAGGTATAGTACCTGTCAGATCTGTAGGAAAGGAAAGATTTTAACACCAAGCAAGAGTTAGGAAAAAAATCACAAAATCTAAAATAAATAGTTTTGACTATATTAAATTAAGAAGGTTTTGTACAAACAAAAATAATGCAACCAAAATTAGAATGGAAGCAACAAATTGGGGGGAAAATTTATAACAAAAATCTCCAACAAAGGTTTAATTTCAGAAATTTAAGAGGAACTAAGTCAAATGTACAAGAAATGAATTTCCTAGTTGACAAGTGGTCAAGGGATATGAACAGGCAGTTTTCTGATAAAGAAATCAAACAATCACATGGGAAAGTGTTTCAAATTCCTTCTGATTAAAGATGCAAATCAAAACAACTCTGATGTACCACCTCACACCCAGCAGATTGGCCAATATGATAGGAAAGAAAAATAATAAATGTGGGAGGGGATGTGGCAAAGTTGGAACACTAATACACTGCTGGTAGAGTTGTGAATTGATCCAACCATTCTGGAGGAACTATGCCCAAAGGGCACTAAAAGACTGCCATTGATCCAGCCAGAGCACTGCTGGGTTTGTACCCCAAAGAGATAATGAAAAAATATTTGTACAAAAATATTCATAGTCACACTCTGTGGTGGCAAAAAAACTGGAAAATGAGGGGGTGTCCCTCCATTGGGGAGTGGCTGGACACATTGTGGTATCTGCTGGTGATGGAATACTGTTGTGCTGAAAGGAATGATGAACTGGAGGGATTCCATGTGAACTGGGACGACCTCCAGGAACTGATGCAGTGAGAGAAGCAGAACCAGGAGAACACTGTACACAGGAAGTGAAACACTGTGGCCTGATCAAATGTGATAGACTTTGTTACTAGTAGCAATGCAATGATCCAGGGGGACTTAGGAGAAAGAATTGTGGGAGTTGTTATGAGTGGAGGAGGGAGAAGGGAATAAAGGGATTGGTGTGTGAGAGAGATGACCCATGATGAGTTCATCTCCATTTAGCTCTCCTCTCCCTAAGTGGGGTATCCCTGTGAAGTTTGAGCAGGGATGGGCAGAGACAAGAGGCTTCTGGGGGTTGAGGAATAGACTTTTTCCCAGGGCTCTGCTAGAGCCTGGGCCCCAAGCAAACCTCTGAACACTTTGGTCCTGCTGGGAAAGGCTGAATGGCTGTCAGCTCTGGATTTTGCCTTGACCAAAGCTTGGCAGACAGCCTCTCCCAATTCCCTCTTGGTTTCCTTGATCTGACTGCGATTTCCTCAGAAGGGGTGGCCCATTGATCAGGAAACGGGAGGGATTAGGAAACCCCAAAAGACACCCAGGCAGTTTGTGTCTGCTCTGCTCAGCTGAGCCCAACGGCTGTGGCTTCTGTGGCTTTTCTTCCTTCTCCTAGACTACACTAACGCAGGCCACTAGTGTCTGTCTTGGGAGGGCACAGATCGGGACAGCTCTTCGGGCAGCAGATGACGGCATTGCTGCTCCTTAGGTAGATGCTCGAATGGTTTCAGGAATCTTTCTGTTCTTTCAGAGCAAGGGGAAGTTGAGGCAAATCTCAGGTATCTCAGCTTGGGTCGCCGTCTCCCGCAAAGTCCAGAGAGCAAAGACGCCCTCCTTTGTTCTATTTCCCACAAGCCTCTTTGCTCCTTCCAACTGCCACTCCCGTCCCTGCTTCCAACATTCCAAAGGGTCCTTCTCTGTGCCAAGCTCATTCCTACAGAGTAGAAACAGAAGAAAAACAGAGCATCTGTCGCTCGTGTATCTGGGCAGAGGATGGGGGTTTGGGCACGGGAAGGCGGCCGCTGGCAATTGGGACCAGAAGCCCACAGGAAGAGGACGAAAGCCACTCAAGCGGAGCCAGCAGAAGGCGATGCCTCTCCCCTGGTCCCTCTGGAGCAGCCCAAGTTAGCTTCCCCACGGGGCGGGTGGGGTGGGCAGTGGGCACCTCAACAAGCCCCCCATCCGCAGCAGGGGGGTCTCCAGCCTCTGCTTGGAGCCCTCCAGGGAGGCAGAACCCGCTACTCCTCCCATCGCCTCGGATTCTCCGTCCCTGCCTGTCCTCCCAGTTCAACCTCGGAGCCCGTGTTCCCTCGACTTGGCACGCCACCAGGACCCCTGGACCAAGTCGGCCCCCCATTCTCCCCCTGCTCTTCCAGGGCTTCTCCTCCTTCCCCCAGCCTCACTCTCCCATTCAGGAGAAGGCAGAGTCCAACGACGGAGAACAGACTCCCTCCTCTGCCACAGAGGGGACCCTCCTCCCTGCCAAGGCCAGCGCCACCACGCCTGCTCCGGACCCCTCCAAGGGCTCTCCTCAGCCACATTCCCAGCCCCATCAGCGTGGCCAGGGCTCCCTTCTGCTTCCGCAGCCTTCCCTCGCACCTGCTCCCCTCCCCCCTCCAAGCCTTCGGCCCGGATCTCTTCTGTTCTGCGGCAAACCGCCCGGATGGGCCCCCGCCTCAAGCCTCCGCTTCGGACCCGACACTGCCCTGCCCGGGGATCTGGGAGCGTCTGGAGACGGTCCACGGAACCACTTCACGGAACTCCCAGACCGCCACGGTTTCTGCGGACTCAGGCCATGAGGAGGTCCCGACACGGCGCCATGCACGACCTGGCAGCCCTCGTGTGAGGTGGCAGCCGGGGTTGGGGCCGCCCCCTTCCCCCTCTGATGAACTCCAGAGCCGCTGACCGTTGGAATGGGAGGTGGGGTCACTCTGGGATCGGGCCTGGCACCTCTGAGGGGGCCCCTGAGCAGGCAGCCAGGCCTGAAGAGGAGCTTCCCCTAAAGTGCCAGCTGGCCCTGGCTCAGGCCGTTGGGGGCTCCTCCTGCGCCCCGGCAGTGCCTGGCACCCAGCAGCGGGCATGAACCAGGATGTTCTTGGAAGTGGCGCCAGCCGAGCAAGGGGCACAGGGCCCTCTCCTCTGCCGCTCTGGCCTCCCGTGGCCCTGGAGCAAGGGCTGCTGCCTCTGAGAGACGGGGGAGGGACGACGGGCGCCCCGGCCTTTGGCCTTGTGCCACGGGAGCCCTGTTGGTGCCCGGAGCCTCGGGCACTTGTCATCACAAGGCCAGGGCGGGGGGAGGCCAGAGCCCGATCACCTGAGCTCCCTGGAAGCCGTCTTGGGGCGCAAAGGCCCCCCTCTCCCTCCCTCCCCGTCCGGGCGGCCCCATCCGCTGCCGGGCAGAGAGGGAAGGCCAGGGCTGGCCCCTCCCATCTTGGAACTGCTCTCTCTGGCAGCCTCCCAGAAAGGACGGCCTGTTCCCTGCCCAGTGGATCCGGGGCCGGCCGGCCTGCCTGGTAAACATGTTTATGAGCTCCGCCAGCCCAGCTGAGTCACCCGAGGACGTCACACGCTCCCCCGCTGCCCGGGCCCAGCTGCTGCCTCGGGCCGCCCTGGGCCCCAGGTTCGAATGGAGGCGCTTCCGAGCCGTGACCCCTCCCTAGAGAACAACCAGGCCAGGGAGGCCTCGGGGCCACGCGAGTGCCTCCGGCCGAGGCTTGCCCTCCTCGCAGGGCGGCCCTCGTGGCGCCGAGGGGCCCGGAGCCGGCCCTGGCACCGTCGCGAAGCCCAAAGAGCCACGCGGAGCGGGGCTGCCCTGTTCGGAGGGGGCTTCCTCCCAGCTCGGGCAGCCCCGGCCCTCCTGAACGTGGCAAAGTGGGCCGCTGCGACCCGGGGGCACAGCCCGGGCAGGGAGCGGGGAGCCCAGCCCCCGTGTCGGCAAAGCTTGCTCCAACCCCACGGCCCCTCCTCTCCCGGCCAAATGTTCTGGTTCTGCCCCTTCTCAAGGCTGGAGGCCTCGAGGCCTCCCGTGGTCCCGCGGGCCTCCCTGCTCTGGGTCCTCAAGCCGGCCTCTCTGCTCTCTTCCTGAGGCCCCGGGCCGTCCCGTCTGCCCCCTGACTCACCGGGGGGTCTCCACATCGCCAGGGACAAAGGCTGGACCCGGGGCCGCTGCGTCCTGCCCCGAAGAACCCTCAGCAGAGGGGAACACACCATCTTCCCACCCCCTCGATCTCACTGAGGGGAGCCAGGGGGAGCCAGGGGGAGCTGGGGGTGCCAGGGGGAGCTGGGGGTGCCAGAGGGGAGCCAGGGGGTGCTGGGGGTGCCAGGGGGTGCTGGGGGTGCCAGGGGGAGCTGGGGGTGCCAGAGGGTGCTGGGGGTGCCAGGGGGGAGCCAGGGGGAGCTGGGGAAGCCAGGGACCCTCACACCATGCTCTGTTCCCAAATCCCCCAAGTTAAGTTTTGAACTCCCGAGTTCAGGTTATTTATTCAAGCACAGCTGCCCAGAGCCAGAGCCCCGAATCCAGACAGGCACCCCAAGGCCAAGAACCAGGAGAAAGGGGAGCCTGCCGTGCCAGGCGTGGCCCCGGCCGGGCTCAATAGACGAGCCCCTCGGGCTCCAGAAGCAGGTAGCTCTTCAGGGGCGCGGGCACGGGCAGCAGCGGGACGGCCCTGTGGCAGCTGCCCAGCAGGCTCCTCCGGACGGCACATCGGGCCAGGTGCATGAGGGAGCGCGGCGTGTTGGTGCAGACGGAGAACAGGGAGCGGTAGAAGGCGCCGTGCCTCTGGGGGAGAAGCGGCTGCTCAGAGAAGGCCTGCCGCGGGCACCGCCCTGGCAGGGAGCCCAGGGAGGATGCCCGCCGGGCACGGCTCTAACCCGCCACGATTCTTCTGGGCTGCCCCTGTGGCACGACTGGCCTCTCTGGCCAGGCTGGAAAGGCTTCACCTGGGGGCTCTGTGGCACCGCCTGAGGCCCAGCCAGGGGCATGGAGGGTTTCTAGGGAGGGGGGAGGCCCTGGGAGGGGAGAGTCAGAGCCCCTGGCAAGGGGGACGCTGGGGGAGGCCAGGAGGACTCCCCGAGGCTGCCCACACCTCCCCTGTCCTCGCAGGCTCTCCAAGGGTCCTGCCCTGCCCTGCAGCAGCCCCTCACCTCCAGGCTGTCCTCTGGGATCGCCTTCTTCCACTTGGGGGTCCACACGATGTGCTCATAGGCATTGACGACCACCTCGACCGCTAGGGGGCAGGCGTGGCAAGACTCCAGCACCTGTTTGAGGCAGCCCTCAAGCATTTAGGAAGTCTGGCTATGCAGGGTGATTCCTCCTCCCTGGGGGGTCCAGGTCGGCCCAGCCCCCCCCCCCCCCCGCGCACTCCCTGGGGGTGGGGGTGGGGGGGCAGAGCCTGAGTTCTGGCAAGGTGCAGCTCCGCTTCCCGCCCGCCTCCAGGACTGGCCTCCAGGCCTCCCCCACAATCCTCGCCCAAGGGAGAGACCCCAGAAGCAGCTTGGCGGCTCCCCCCACAGCCCCGACCCTTCCCCGGCCGCAGCTGCTAGACCCCAGGATCAGGGAGCCGGGCACCCAAAGGCCCAGGTGCGGGCTGTCCATGGGGAGGAGCCAAGAGGATCCCTGCTGCCTGCCCAGGCTCCAGGCCCACCGTGGGGGCTCATCTCCCATTAGAGCTCGAGCTCCCTGCTGCCCAGCTTCTATCCAGCTCTGCACAACTTAGTGCGCCTAGATGTCCACCTTTCACTCCCTCCCTCCTTCCCTCCCTCCCTCCACCCCTCCCTTCCCCTCTTGATTCTGTCCCCTCCCCCTCTTCGTCCCCTCCCCTTCCCTCCCTCCCCCTCTTGATCCTGTCCCCTCCCCCTCTTCGTCCCCTCCCCTTCCCTCCCTTCCCCTCTTCTCCCCATCCCCTCCTTCCCTCCCCCTCCCTTCCTCACCTCCCTCCCCCTCTTCTCCCCATCCCCTCCCCCCCATCCATCCCAGCCTAGCCCAGGAGATGCCAGCAGCTGCCCCGGCATTCAGGAAGTGCCCGTTCCTAAGCGGCAGGTGTGTCTGAGCCCCCTTGCCAGCTCTCTCCGGGCACCCATGTGCTTGTTCACCCCTACTGGCTGCCCAAGGTTTGGGGGCCGTGGGGGGGCCGCCCTCACCTGGGCTCCCCAAATGGAAGCTGTCCCACGGGGCCTTCTTTGGGGGGGGCGCCCCACACAAACGGCAGCAGCAGGGATCTGGTCGGGGATCCCCTGGCTGGAAGCTCCCCGACCTCAGGCTTCTGGCTCTGGCTGCCCGGCTGGATGCTCCCACCCGACCCTCGGTGTGTCCCCGGCACGTCACTGACGCTCGAGGCCGGGATTCCACGGAAAGCCACAGATTCAAACTCCACCTGGGGCCCTTGGGGGGTGCCTCTTCTCAGCTCTTAAATGGGGGGCGGCTGGGCAGAGCCGGCCAGGGAGATCACCCAGGAGGGGCAGGCACCGGGGCTCGGGAAGGGGAGGTCCCGGGCCCTCCTGGAAGTCCCTCCAAGGGGCGGCTGGGCAGGACCCTGGGGGGGGGCAGACAGACCGGTGACGGGCACCCCTGGGAGGGCGGCCCTGCCTGCCCCAACTCTCCACTCCTCTGGGCTGGGCCCGAAGCAATAACGCGGGGACCCTCCAGAGAACCCTCTCAAGCCCCCCAGGCTGGAAGTTTGAGCTGGGGAGGGGAAATGACACGCACAGGCGGAAGAGGAAAAGGAGCGCCGGACGACGCCCAACAAGCGGCCACCCAACCTGAGCAAACAAGGCCATCCAGGAGTTCAGGGACAGCCCAGGGTGACCCGCACGTTTGGGAGGCTGGATTTGAACTCGGATCAAGGGCCCTGTCTGCCACACCCTGGTGCCCTCATAGTACAGAAGAACCTCAGACCTAGAGGGGAAGTGACCTATCCAAGGACACACCGCCAGGACCTGGCACTCGGGACTGGTGCTTTGGGGCTCCATGTCCAGAAGCAGCCACTGCAGACCATTAGGAGGCCTAAGCAGTGAGAGCCCGGCTCCTGATTGGCCACCGTCGGGGGCGGGGCCAGGGCTGCGACGCCCCGCCCCTCCACCACGCCCCGCCCCCTCACCTTGTGGAACTGCGGCGGGTAGATGCGCGCTGCGCCGTGGTTGAGCAGCAGCTGGTAGCAGCGGTGCGGGCAGGCGGCGGGCCGCACCGGCGTCACCTTGAGCACGTACTGGATGGCGGCGCAGCCGTTGACGTCGAGCAGGTTGGCCTCGGCGCCCGCCTCGAGCAGCAGCCGCATGGCCGCCTGGTCGCAGTTCCAGGCGGCCTTGTGCAGCGGCGCCTTGAAGTCGTCGTCGCGGGCGTTGACCTGCGCCTTGGCGGCCAGCAGCAGGCGGCACAGGCGGTGGTGCGGCGCGCTGTACTCCTGCTCCCGGAAGCGCAGCGCCCAGTAGGCGGCCAGCGCCAGCGGCGTCTCCAGGTGCGCGTTGACGCTGTCCACCAGGGCGCCGTGCTCCACGTAGAAGGCGGCCAGCTCGGGCAGGCCGCCGCGCGCCGCCGCGTGCAGGGGCGTCTCCTCGGCCGCGTTGTTGCTCTTCGCGTTCACGTTGGCGCCTGGGAAGAGGCCCGGCGAGTGGGGGAGGGGCGGGGCTGCCCGAGCGCGCCCCTCCCCCTCGCCTTTCCCACCGGTAATGAGGCCGTCGGGAAGCGCCCCTGAAATCCTTCGCTTGAGGCGAGGGGCCTCCCAAACCCCGCCCGACCCGCGGCCATCTCCCTCTGGCTGGCCTCCCCCAACAGGCCAAAGGTACAGACCACGGATAGGCGGGGCTCTCCAAGGGGTCACCCTCCCAGCGGCACCCACGGGCGCAGAGCCTGCTTTAGAACTGAAGGGGGGGCTCATCCCTAGCCCGACCACTAGGTGTTTGGACACCCCCTTGCCAAGGAGCTCCAGGGCGCACAGTAGGGGCTTTAGCAGGGCTTCTGGAAGTGAATCTTTGAATCTCTGTAATTCCGCGTGAGCGAGACAGACCTAAAGGGAGGAGCAGAGGGAGGTGGGCAGTGTTGTTGAGGAGGGAAGGGGTCAGGGGTAGGATTCGAACCCACCTCCTCTGGCTCTGAGTCAGAGCTCTTCCTACTACGCCACACTACCCCAGTCAGCCTTGCAGCACAGAGAGGCTTCACTATCTCACAGGGCACATTTTGCTCTTTAGTGAACCCCTGGAAGAACTAGGGCCGTTCAGGGGTCACCACTCCACTGGGCATCCTGGCCCTGCCTGGGCTTGAACCCCTGAACAAGGTGCCCTTTAAAGCTGGGCACACCCTCGGCTAGGATGAGAGGGAGGGTTGGGTTGGGGTGTGCCTTGCCGTGCTAGCTAACCAGCAATTTGGGGTGAAGGTTCCGCCTCCAGAGAAGGAAGGGGGGGCTAGAGTTCCCACTCTCTTCCTTCCCTCAGCCGTTCAAGTTCTCCACCAAATGGTGGGTGCAGAAAGATGTTGGCTCTGACTGCCGCCTGGGGAATTCGAAATCCTCAGCAAGTTAAAATCCACGTTTCCGTGTGAGTGAGGAAAAAAGAAAAAGAAGAAAGCTGCCCCTTCCAGGCTAACCTGGGCATGTTAGCATGGGGCGGCCACCAGCTCCTCCCAGGGCCTTCCTCTGCTGGCTCATGTACGGGGTAAGCCTTGGATTCCCACAGTGGGATGGATCAGGGGAAGGAGTTCTCTGGTTTCCCTCAGGAGGGCAGTCAGGGTTGCCTGGTTACCCCTTGGGTTTGATGCACAACGGTGGATGGTCCTCTGATACTCCTTGAGGCTGGTCAGGACTAATGTCTTGTGTGGGAGAAAGCCTGGAGGAGGATTCCGAGTGAGTGTGGCAGTTCCCTGATCTACCAGAGGGGGGCAGAAGAGGGCACCACTTGTGGGAAACCTGCTGGCAGTGATCCTGTGGGAGACTGGAGAGAGACCAGAAGGCTCAGTGTCTGAGAAGTAGTCTATTAGGAGTAGCTTAGCTTAGTTAGGTCGATATTAGACATTACAATTAGATTGAAGAGAGAAGTCCAAGAAGCAGCTCCTTGCGGGCAGCTTATTAGGTGGTGTTGATTAGATTTCGTAACGCCTGTCCTGGCTCGCCTTTACTTCCTGTATTCTAGCCTGGGCCTTTCTTGGTTACAATAAGTGGGGTTTGTGTAACCAGTCTCCAGCCATTTCCTCCAGCTGCCAGCAACGGAATCTCCTTAAACCTGGTAGCCCATCCACAGCTATTGATACAAATTAATCCCAGGGTTCCATTCCCCACTGCACTACTCCCTGGCACCCCCCTCCCATTCCTACAGCCCTTTCCTGCCTCCTTTGTGTTTGGTTTCCCCTCTCCCCTTGGATCACAAGTCTTGGAGAGCAGCGAGTGCCTTTGTTCTTTTTTCACTGTCCCCCACGTGTCTGGCACACTGCAGGTGCTTAATAAATGTCTATTAGATTGGGGAAAGTGAGTTGCCCTTTCAGTTCCATATTTCTTGCTGCCGTGACTGAATCTGGCTCAGCTGCCTCCTTCGTTGGCAGTGGGGAGTGCCCCCTCCCTGCCTGCGTTTTTTATGCCAGGGAGCTTGCTTTGGTTCATGCCCTTGCAAACATAAATGTCCAGGCAGGCTCTCGGCATGGACTTTGTCTCAACAGCTGACCACTAAGATGCTCTTCAGCTGGGAGAGGGGATGAGCTGACCCTCAGCAAGTGAGGCAAAGGAGGCATCTCTGATGGGCAGGCTGTCAAGAAGAGTTGTGACGGGAGATGGAAGCACCTCGTCGTCCCCAGTGACCTCGCAGCCTTAGACATTGGATGTTCTCTTCTCTCTTGACTGTAGGGACTCCTCCTCACTCTCACTCTTTTGGATTCCTTAACGTGGCTGTTCCCCAGGGCTCAGTCCTGGATCTTCTCCTCTCCTCTCTGTTCAGTCTTGTGAATCTCCTTCGCTCCCTTGGCTTCAGGGATCATCTCCGAGTGGAGAGGACTTCGGAACATCGGAGCACTCGTCTAGGTCCTTCCCTTCCCTGGATGGGCGAACTAACGCGCCATGCCATGGCTCAGGCTTGGCCTTCTCCATCTTGTGGCTTCATGCGGTCACCCAGATGACTGGTGCCCCTTCTGCCGCTCATTTCCAGAGCTGATGGATCCCGTTTCTGGCAGCATCTCTTCCTTCCTGACATCTCCTCTATCCCCACCGTGACCAGCCAGGGCTGGCCCTCCCTGCCGATCTCCCTGACCTTTCCTTCCTCTCCAGTCCCTCCTTTGGCTCTCCATCCTGTCAGGTGACACCTTCAGTAGTTCTCTGCTGGCCTCAAAGTCCATTTTTATCGCCTGTGCCTGGATTGAAGACCTTCCCCCAACTTTGAACCAGCCACCCAACCTGGCCCATTGTATAAGCAGGCCTTCTAGGCAGTCTGTGTTCCTGGCATCGCATCCCCCACTTCTACTTCTCCAGTTCCCCATTCTGGGTTCAGGTTCTGGGGGGTTCCCAACCACAGGGAGTGGTCCACTCCCTCCCCTCAGAGCTCATCTGCAGGCTCCCGTTTTTAAGCTGGAGTTCCCAGATCCCACTGGTGACTCAGTCATGGAACCCACCAGGAAGGAAAAAGGAGCCCAGGCCCAAGGTGTATCAGACATCCCAAGGAGGTGGCATAAAGAGCAGCCAGATTCCCTTGGTCCCAATCCACCTAGTTCCTGTTCTTCTAGAAACAGTACACGAGAACAAGGGGCACCCCCCGAGTCCACCGGCAGGGCTCCTATACCCAGGGTGCCGACTCCCCAGGGCCATCGCTCTGCTCTCTACCCTCGGGGCTAATTGTCTCTTGACTCCAGAGCTGGCCTCCTCTGCTGCCAGGACTCCGCTTCACCTCTGGCCCTGACGAGACCGATATCTCTCTCAGGGCAAATGTTCTGGTGCACAGCATTATGGCCAACGGGAAAGGGGAGGAGAGAGAACCTCTCCGGCCGCCCTCTGCTAGACCTGCAAGTCAAGTGGCAGAGAATGACCTCCCCCCAGCTGGGCACTTTCTCCGTCACTAGCTCCCCTCCCTTGGGGATGCCCTCGGACTCGGCGCAGCGGTCAGCTCTCTGAATTGTTCCTTGCTCGCTCTGCCACCTGCCGCCGCCTTCTGGCTTTGACCAGTCGGCGCAGGACAGCCCCAACCCTTCCACTGCCTAGATGAGGAACGAAGGGCGTGCTGCGCTTGCCTCGCCTCTGTCCCTTCTGGAGCGGCCTTCCCCATCTTCTGCTTTTCCGTCCTTCCTTTGCCTCGTTCTCCAAGTCGGCTCATGTCGCTGCCTTCCCTGCCCTGGAATGACCTTCCCTTTGGGTCCTCTCCAAGGGCCCGGACAGCCTGGCTTCCTTGAGGACAGGAACTTGGGCTCGCTTGGCTTCTTGTCCCCGCCCCACAGCCCCAGTGGGCCGCCGGAGGGAAGCCTCGAGGGGCGCAGGGATGCAGAGCAGAGGGCCCTTCCCAGCAGCTCGGCTGGCTCCGGGACTCTTCGACTCAGCGGAATCCTGGGAGGGTTCAAAGGGAGCCCAGGCCGGGGAGACATCGGCGTTTGGGCTGAGGGGCCTGGGAACAGCGTAAAGAGTCCCGGAGCGTGAGGAAAGCGGCCTGAAGAGCCGGAACAAAGGGCAGCAGACTGGACGTGCTGGGACCAACAGAGGGCCAGCCGCCAGCCCGTCCAGCTACCTAGCGGACAGCAGCCGGGCATGCTGGTGCCTCAGAGGGCAGGAGTGGAACACTCCCAGCATGCCCCGAAGACATCGCCGAGCACGTGCCAGTGCTGATGGTAGGCCAGAGGCGGGGGGCCGGCCATGCCTCCCTGCACGTGCCCCCTCCCAGGGATGGCTTGGAAACCTTCGGAGAGCGTGTCTGCTTGCGGCCCAACGAGGATCTTTCTCGTCCCTCGTCTCACGCTACTATTTCATCACATGGGCGAACGTGTGGAGGGGGCTGGCCTTGGAGGCGGGAGCAGCGGCTGCAGTGGGAGGCCCTTCCCTTGGGGCAGCCTCTCTCCGGTGCCTCTTGGCTTCCCAAAGGCTGAGCCAGCCAGCTGGTGCGGGCACACTGACACCCCACAGTCCGCCTGGCTCACCAAGGCCCTGAGGGTGAGACCTCAGACCGTGGTGACTAGGCACGAGGGATCTCGGTGGCCTGCGTGCCGTGCCCAGGGAAGCCAGAGGTCACCAACTTCTGTAAGATTGCCCTTCTCCCCCTGGCAATGCCAGGAGGCGGGTAGAAGCCCAGGGATCGCCAAGAGGAAGGGACTTACCTCTCCACACCAGCTGCTTGGCACAGACTATTGAGCTTTCCGTGGTGCACAGGTGCAAGGCTGTGAGGCCACTCAGGGAGTAGGCGTTGAGCTTGGCTCCGTGGTCACAGAGGATCTTGACACACTCAACGTTGGCCACCTCACAGGCCACGTGCAGCGGGGTCTTCCCATTGGGTCGACAGTTGATGGTAGCGTGATGGTCCAGCAGTACTAAGAGGCTCTCAGTGTGGCCAAACAGGACAGACAGATGCAGGCCCGTGGCCCAGGAGGACTTCAGCTTGTAGTTGGGCAGCCAGTACCCTGCAAAAGAGAGCCAAAGGGAGGGCCCTGCCAGGGCTGCCAGCCAGACCCAAAGACCCAGGGACAGTGCGGACTTTAGCCGGGGTGACACAGCCTGTCCGGCCTTGAGAGAGCTTGTGCGGTGCCGCCACAGTCCTAACAATTGGTGTCTTCCAGTCGTGGAGCCTGGCGCCCCCGGGCCACGGCATACGTGGCTGTGTATGTGTATCTGTGTGGGGATTACGCGGGCGGGCACGCATGTGCACCCAAACACACGAGAGCCCCGGGTTTCCAAAGAAAAGCTGCCGTGCGGGGTGAAGAAGGCCCTTCCAACAGCCTTTCACCTGCTCGTTGGATCAGCTCCTGCGGGTTCCGTGACCATCGCTAAGCAGATGACTCCAGGATCTGTCCTGAGCGCCTTTGCTACCCATTACCTGCTGACATGCTAGCTGGCACCGTGGAGCACTGAGCTTGGAAGACTCATCTTCATGAGTTCAAATCTAGCCTCACTTCCTAGCCGTGTGACCCTGAGCAAGTCACATCCCCCTGTTGGCCTCAGTTTCCTCACCTGAAAGATGAGCTGGAGAAGGAAATGGCAAACTATTGGGACACAACCAAACCGTAACGACAAGGAGCATACTGGCATCTCTTCTTGAATGTCCTCTTGGCATCTCAAATGCAATATGTCCACATGAGCAGCCATCAGACTTCCCCATGCTTCCCCATTTCCCTCTTTCTATTGAGGACCCCCCTCCATTCGGGAGGCCTATTCACCTCTCCCTCATCTTCCCAAGTGTCTCTGGCCCTTCCCCACATTCACAATCAAGCTCGTTGGATCCAGAAATGGCGGCTCCACCGCCATTCCCGACAGGAGCGGATCATCAGCCAATACCCAGCCTCTGGTGCTTGATGTCTTTCCAATTTCACCTACAGACAAGGCCTGAGGAATGATCTGATGATCTGACTAAGCTCAGTATCAAGCGAAGCTCTTCAGCTGGCCATCCACTGATGTGCCCAGGGTGGGGGGTGGGGTCATGTTTGTTGCCTGAAGCAATCGCATGTCCTTCCATTCATAAAAAGGTTGGGAAGTTCATCAACATTGCTTAAGTGCTTTCTGTGTTTTAGGCACTGTGCTAAGTTCTGGGGATACAAATACAGAAAAGAAAGACAGTCCCTGCCCTCAAGATGCTTCTAATCTAATGGGGGAAGACTACACGCAAAAGAAAGATGAAGCGGAGCTGGGACAGGGCTGTGTGCTAGAGGGTCTCCAGTGCAGGAACATCTGATGTTCATGGAGTCAAACCAAGCAGAGTAGCTGATGGGAAAGCCAGCAGATAGTGCTTTGGACCCCCTCCCCAAAAGTGACCAAGAAAGTATTAGTAACTGCCTCCTAATCACCAACCTGGTTGTCACTTCAAACAAAGAGACTCAGCCATTTTCAGATCCTTGGAAAAGACTTCCTGCCTCCCTGCAGTGGGTCATTCCAAGTCAGTCTACATCTAGACCAACTGTCCAGCCCCAGCCCTGGCCTTGGAACTTCTTGTTGCTCTTCAGTCTTTTTTGAGTCACATCTGGCTCTTTGTGACTCCATTTGAGGTATCCTTGGTAGAGATATTAGAAGGGTTTGCCATTTTCTTCTCCAGATCATTTTATAGATGAGGAAACTAAGGCAAAAAGGGTAAAGTCACAAAGCTAGCAAGTGTCTGAGGCCAGATTTGAACTTAGATGAGTTTTCCTGACTCCACGCCTGGCACTATCCACTGTACCACCTACCTGCCCCTCTGAACTAACTTTTCCCTAATCTCAGATCCCCACTTGTCCTCATGGTATCTCCACTGATATGTCCAGGATTTACTTTATACCCAACAGATCCCAAACGAAACTCATCACCTAACTATAAACATTGAGTCACCTCCCAAATTTTCCTAATTCTGTTGATGACACCATCACAAGGTCCAAAAGGTTACTGTCAACCTTCACTCTTCTTTCTCCTTCATATGTCATGCCTGCATCATCACTCCTTCTTGGCTCTTTCTTAAAAATTACCCTGGTCTAATTTCTCAAATATATAAGAACTAAGCCAAATTTATAAGAAACCAAGGCATTCTCCAATTGACAAATGGTCAAGGGATATAAATAGGCAATTTTCAGAGGAAGAAATCAAAGCCATCAATAATCTTATATATGTGAATGTTCTGCTGATACACTATGGCACAATCAAATGTAATAGACTTCTCTACTAGCAGCAATGCAGTGATCCAAGACAATCCTGAGGGACTGAGAAGAAAGAACACTATTCACATTCAGAGGAAATACTGTGAGAGCAGAAATGCAGAAGAAAAACAACTACTTGATCACATGGGTTGATGGGGATATGATTGGGGATGTAGACTCTAAATGATTACCCTAGTGCAAATATTAATGATATGGAAATAGGTCTTGATCAAGGACACATGTAAAACCCAGAGGAATTGCTTGTTGGCTATGGGAGAGGGGTGGGAGGAGGGGAGGGAAAGAACATGAATCATGTAACCATGGAAACTTTTTCTTAATTAAATAAAATCTAAAAAAAATAAAAATAAAAATCTCCTAAATACCTCTTGATGAGAGAAATGCAAATGAAGACAACTCTGAGGCACCACCTTACATCTAGCAGATCAGCCAATATGACGGTAAAGGAAAATAATAAATGTTGGAGGGGATGCAGCAGATTTGGGACACTAATGCATGCTGGTGGCATTGTGAACTGATCCAATCATTCTGGAGGACAATTTGGAATTATGCCCAAAGGGCTTTAAAAGACTGCCTTTTGATCCAGCCATACCACTACTTGGTTTGTACCCCCAAAGAGATAAAAATAACGGAAAAGGGCCTGTTTGTACAAAAAAAAATTTCTAGCTGTGCTTTTTGTGGTAGCAAAAAATTGGAAAATGAGGGTCCCTTGTTTGGGAAGTGGCTGAACAAGTTGTGGTATGTGACCGTGATGGAATACTATTGTGCTGTAAAGAATGATGAAGAAGATGAATTCAGAAAGAACTGGAAAGACCTTCTGTGAACTGATGTGGAGTGAAATGAACAGAAGCAGGAGAACATTGTACCCAGAAACTGATACATTGTAGCATAATCAAATGTAATTGACTTTGTTACTAGCAGCAATGAAATGATCCAGGACAATCCTGAGGGACCTGGGAGAAAGAATGTATCCACATCCAGAGAAAGAACTGTGGGAGTAGAAACAGAAGAAAACACAATTTATCACCTGTTTTTATGGATATAGGATTGGGGGTTTTGGTTTTAAAAGATTGCTCTATTACAAAAATGAATAATATGGAAATAGGATTTGAGTGATAATGTAAACTCGTGGAATTGCTTGTCAGCTCCAGGAGGCAGAAGGGAAGAGAGGAGGGCAACAACACAAACCATGCGACCATGGAAAACTTATATGTAAATGTGTTACTGGAATAAAATAAAGAAAAAAAATTTATTTTAAAAAATTATCTGGGAAGGGGCGCAGCTGGGTGGCTAAGTGGATTGAAAGTGAGGCCTAGAGACAAGAGGTCCTGGGTTCAAATGTAGCCTCAGACACTTCCCAGCTGCGTGACCCTAGGCAAGTCACTTAACCCCCCATTGCTTACCCCTTACCACTCTTCTGCCTTAGAACCAATACCCAGTATTGATTCTAAGATGGATGGTAAGGCTTATTAAAAAAAAAATAATAACCCTGGGAAGGGGTAAGCAACTTGATGGATTAAGAGCCAGGCCTAGAGGTATTTCAAATGTGATCTCAGATACTTCCTAGCTGTGTGACCCTAGACAAGTCACTTAATACCCATTGCCTAGCCCTTACCATTCTTCTGCTTTGGAACCAGTACAGAGTACTGAGTACTGAGTATAAGATGGACAATAAAGGTTAAAAAAATGATCTTCAGAAGGAAAATCAAATATGAAAAGGTGAAATCACAACAGACAAAAGAAGGATCAACAAACAATTCTATGTCAGCAAAACTAAGATTTGGAAAAAAAGAACAGATTATCTACAGAAATATAAACTGCCAAGTGAGATAATAAATAATCCAACTTCAGAAAACAGCCTTGGAATAGCTCTAGATAAACTATGAATGACAAAGGACTCTTATCTATCTGGATTTGTAAGAGAATTCTAAAAAATGTTTAAAGAACAATATTTACACTGCAAAAATGATTCTCAAAACGGAGGAAGATTTCATAAGATAAATGCAATACTAATGTCTAAAACAGGAAAGAACAAAGCCAAAGGAAAAAGGAAAAAGATACCTGGGGCCAAGATCATTCATGAATATTGATATGAAAGTTATTTTTAAAATCCTGTCCAAAAGACAATATTAAATTTGTTGTCCCCCCCCCCAAATAAATAAAAATAAATTTGTCCCCAAAGCCATTTGCTATGATAAAGTCAGATTTATACCAGGAATCCAAGAAAGGGTCAACATGATTAGAAAAATAAACATACTGAAAATTTTGTTGTTGTTCATCCTTCTTTTGGAAGAGGACCAGTGACACCACTCATGGCTGTCATCTTGACATTTGGGTACGTTGGAGAGTTGCACAAAGTCATCACTTCACCCAGAGTCATTGCGATAAGTCCAGTGACAAGACAAAATCAGGACAACTGGAACTGGCCAGGGATTGCAATGGATGACCTTGGCATCTTCAGTGTCTGACCAAGCTCCAAGCCCTGCATAGCCCTCATGTCAGCCACCTTTGTAGCCACTGGAATAAATTATTTTTATCCACCCTTCCACTGGGGAAAGTCTTCACCTGCTTGGAGTAGCCACTCCCTTACCTGGCCAATGGGTTTGAGGCCTGTCAGTTGTCCTCAACCTTGGTTAGCTCATCTGCTGAAATGATTTTACCCAGGCCACTGTACAGTGTGCCACTGTGCCTACCATAGCTTCTAGGAGTTGAAAGTGAGAACTCTGTGAGAAATGGACACCAAAGGTGGATGAGCAGCCACGAAGAGGGCTCTGCAAACCTCCACAGCAAAGGTACCAGTAACCCTCTCTAAATGCCCCACAGATTGAAAACAAAGCTCTCCCCCATCACATCCTTATGTCAACAGTCGCAGGAAAGTCCTCTGACAAAGGCCAGAGCTTTACAGAACCAACCCTTAGGAATGGAGGTGTAGAAGTGTCCTCTCAGTAAAGGAACAGATTTCTCGAAAATGAAAAATTGGCACCATCAACTTGGACTTCCCCGATAGCAAGTACAGGAGGAAAGCAAAGACAACCCCTCTTCCTGTGGCGGCACCAGACATAATTCTCATTTTCAATCAAGTTCATGAGAAATCAGTGCTGGGCTATGACATGGGGCCCTGGGCGAGGCAGCAATTGCTGCACCCATTTAGGGGTTGGTGAGATTCACATTGGCTAGAGGGTAGCCATGTCGGAGCAGCTGAAAGGCCTATGGTAATCTTGGGCTTCAAGAGGAGGAGCACAGCTTATGGGAAGAGAGAAGGATGGCTGCCTTGCTTGGTCCCCACAGAAGGCCTTAGGTGGTAGACTGCATTTCGTTCAGAGCACTGTGAATAAGCTGGGGAGCCTCAGAGGAGGGCAGCCAGCATAGTGAAGAGCTTTGACTCTGTCATGTGAGATTCTGTTACTGGTGCTTGACATGTTTAGCCTCGATGGGAGAAGACGTTGGGGTGGGAGGTGAGGGAGACACGATAGCTGTGCTCAGCTATGTTCTGTCTGCCTAAAGAACACTGAACCAGACAACAGCAACCAAAAACTCCACAAGAATACTAAGAAATCCTTTACAAGTATTATGCCATTTCTTACTCAGGTGCTCAGGGAGGAGTAATATCTTTGGTAGGGAGGGCTTGTCATGCTCTCCTAGGGCAGCTCTCCAGCCTCTGACCCCCACCTGACACCCAGCTCTCACTTGTGGCTCCCAGTAGCTGCTAGCATGTGGCAGCGGCCACACCCCGGGCAATGGCTTCGACAGGCCAGCCAAACCTTGTGAGGGTAGCCATCGGGTCGACATCGACCCCTGGTGAACCAGGGCTTTGCTCACCCAGCATGTGAAGACTGCTTCGACTGAACAGAAGGAAGAAACCAATAAGAAGGTTCAACGGCTGAGAGGGCGACGCAGCAAAGCACTGTGGAGTGCTCAGGGCGTGTTGGAGCACAAAGGACAACACAGCCATCCAATGCAGCTGAGGAAGTCTCCAGATGTAATGACTTTTCGTGCCACTGGATCCAGGCTTCCAACGCCGAGAGAGTAGGACTGTCTCTGTGCATTGACTCTTCCACTTAAATCTTCATGCACAAGTGTCTTTGTGCACAAAAACGCACTTGGTTACTGAGAGACTACTACTACTACTACTACTCTCACACCAACATGTGAAGGAAGTTCTATTATTAGCCACATTTTTTCAGATGAGGAAACTGAGACACAGAGGTGGAATAACTTGTCCAAAGTCAGCCAGCAAATGCCTGCAGCAGGACCTGAGCTCAGACATTCCTGACTCCAAGTCCCGTTCCACTGTGCCAGCAAGCTGCAGAGTTTAACCAGTAAAAACTTGTCACAATGAGTGGCCCCAAAGTGGAAAGGGCTGCTGCTGCCTTAGCAGAAGGTGGTGGGCTCCCACCTCTGCTGACGGCCTTCTGGAAGAGGCTGAGCACCTGCCACTTGTTAGGTGTGGTACAGAGGAGACTTCTGGGTATGGGCTGGACTAAGTGGCTTCTGATCCCTTCCAACTCTCCAATGTTGGGCATCTGTGCTAGAAGAGCTTACAATGGCAAGAAGGCAAGAAAAAAACAATGAAACTCATACATAGAGACAAAGGAGATGGAATGATTTGTTGTGCCATCATGACTTCCCTAGAAAACCCCCAAGAATCAACAAATAAACTGACTGACACAATGAATAGCTTCAGTAGAGGAGTAGGCTCCAAAAGAACACCCCTCCCCCTAAGCAACCACATTTCTACCCAGCAAGAACAAAGTCCTGAGGAGAACCTGAGAAAGGGAAGTCCCTTCCAGAATAACAACATTTGGCAAATGTCTGTGGTTTGATCTACCGACACCCATTGAGAGCCTGAAGAGATCGAATTCCAAGTTTCTCCTATGAAACATCAAGAACAATTCAGATGATTAAGAGTATTGAGCCTGAGTTAGGTCAATACAATAACATAATTAAAAATAAAACTAACGACCCTACTGAGTTCTCTACCCATCTGACTCCAAAGGGGAGACTTGATATGGGTCAGAAAGAATCACAAAATGTATTTGAAGGAACATATTATCATGAGAAGCCATGAAGGAGAAATAGCCTTCCAGGCCTCAAGCTATTTGATAAAGGAATTATAGTTCATTCATTTTCAATCACTTCAGACTCTTTGTGGCCCCATTTGGGTAGATACAAGAGGGTTTTACCTCTTCCTTCTCCTGCCCATTTTATAGATAAGGAAACTGAGGTAAAAAAAGGCTAAGTGACTTGCCACAGTCATACGACTAGTAAGTGTCTGAGGTCAGATTTGAACTTGGGAAGACGTCTTCTTGACTCCAGGCTGGTACTCTATCCATGATCCCCTGTGCCACATAGATGCCTCTCATAAAGGAATGAGTTGGTACGACTGATGAACAAGTTTGCTACCCGCCTCCTGAGACAAATAATGAAAGGCTGCAGATTAAAACACGCATGTTTTTGGACGTGACCAATGCAGGAATTTGTCTTGCTTGAATACTTGTCCAAAGAGTTTCCTTTCTCTTTCTTTCTTTTTCAGTTTTGGGATGGGAAAGTAGAATGTAGATAAAACTAAGATTTAATTTAAAAAAATAAAACAATTTGGTTGAGGCAGCTAGGTGGATACTTCCTAGCTGTGTGACCCTGTTCAAGTCACTTAACCCAATTGCCTAGCCTTTACTGCTTTTTTTTTTTAAACCCTTACCTTCTGTCTTGGAGTCAATATTGTGTATTGGCTCCAAGGCAGAAGAGTGGTAAGGGCTAGGCAATGGGAGTCAAGTGACTTGCCCAGGGTCACACAGCTAGGAAGTATTTGAGGCCAGATGTGAACCAAGGACCTCCCGTCTCTAGGCCTGGCTCTCAATCCACTGAGCTACCCAGCTGCCCCCTTTTATTGCTTTTCTGCCTTGGAACCAATACTTCATTTTGATTCTAAAACAGAAGGTAAGTGGTTTAAGAAAAAAAATCCAAAACTATTCCGGACTGCTTTAAAATAGAGTAGATCAATGGCACAGAATAGACAAAAAAAAAAGATTCAGAAATAGCTGAACTCAATAACCGAAGGTACACGAAACTCTAAAACATAAGTTCTCTAGAAATGAACATTGTACTCAATAAGAATTTCTGGAGGAACTGGAGGAAAGTCTGGCGGAAATTGAGTTGAGACTAACATCTTACACCATGTTCTACAATACTCTGAATGAATACTGACTCCTAAAGGGTACACTACACCATTCAAAGAATTTGAAGAGTAGCAAATCTCCCAAAGCCAAGGCCATTGATTCCCAAACAGGAGGCAGATGATTGGGAAATGAAACTGATTTTTCTGATTATATTTGCTCACAAAAAAAAAAAACAATGCAACTAGGGTAAGAAGGGAAGTAACTGCCTGGGGAAAATGTTTCTATCAAATATCCCCCAATGATCTTATCAGGAAGCAACTAACAGAAATATATAAGGCCCAGTGGTACTCCTTAGTGGAGAAATGGCCAGAGAATGTGAACAAACAGATCTCAAAAGAATTGCAAACTGCTCACAACATCAAGAATGCTCCAAATCACAAAGTCTAAGCAAGATGCAAATGCAAACAAGGGAGACTCTCACCTCACACTCCCCAGATTATAAAAGATGACGAATGGGAGCATTCAGTTCTAGAGGGGAGTGGAAGATGGGCTCACTACTGAGCTGTTGGCTTTGAAATGGTCCCAAATCCGGATGAATGTGATCAAAGCCCAAACGTGGGGAGACTTAGTAAGGAATGCAAATTATAGTGGTTAAATTGGGATTTTGACTAAATAAGAGAGTTATAAAAAGTGGTTGCCCATTATTATCCCTTAAGTCAAGAAAACTATTAGCAGCTTTTTAACAATTTTATTTAATTGGAATATTAATAAAAAGAGGGGAATGTGGAAGGGAAAGAGTTAAGGTGACTGCCTATCCTACCCTAAATGCTGATCTGGTGAAATGAAGCTCGCTCCCAGAATTCCAATCTCCACCTGGGAATCCTAGTCACTCACCAGTAAGCTGGGCAGGATCCAGGCAAAGTCCTGAAGCTGAATACTCTAGCCAAAAGGCCCAAAACTCCAGGTCAAAATCGAAGTTCTAAAACCCCAAGGCACCACCCTCCAAAGAAGAAAGTTTCATGGAGAAGCCCCCTGGACAGGAAGTTCAGGACTTTTATAGTCCTTTTCCCACGTCCCTTCCTGTCCCTTCCCCACTTTACAGGGACCAATTGCAGTCTTTCAACTTCAATTTCAAGGAGGGGGAGGGCAGTGGCCCCACTCTAGCAGGTGACTTGTGAACTCTCCTACTTGGTGACTGCTAAGGTACTAAGTAGGGGTACCTACTGTGTTTTAGATTGACTTAAAAGTTGCTGATTGATGGGCAAGTTTGATTCCCTCTTCACAAAAGGAAAGCGAGTGAGCTATAAGGGCTTCCACCTCTCATCCGGAAAGAAAGACAACAAAACCATTGGGAGAAGAGAGCAGAGAAGCCCCTCCCCTTTCCAGAGATGGAGAAGGAAGGGGGCAGAACACCCCAGACAAACTCTGGGCAGGCATCAGTTGTGCTGTTGAGCTCTGATGAACTGAGGGTTTTGGTTTGTCTGTTTTTCTTCTTTGCATTCTTATAAGAGGTGGGTTTGGGGGGGGGGACAAGGGAAATGGAGGGGATGGAAGAAGTTTGAAGACAAAGAGAATTTTTCAAGTGTCAATCCTCTAAGGTAGAGAGAAACAGCATCTCTCACCTTTAAATCCCTATTTTGGCACTTTGCTGAGATGAAGGAAGGCTTGAATGCCCCAGGAAGGCATAGCCCCTTCCAGCTCTGGGATTCTCTGACTCTCTTTGTCTGTCTGTCTGTCTGTCTGTCTGTGTGTCTCTCTCTCTCTCTGACTTTCTCTGTCTCCCTGTCTCTCTCTGGGCCTTCTCAACCTGCACCTCCACTCCAGAGATGCCCTTGTGACATTAAGAAAGACTTCACCCTTTCTTCTGTCCCTTTCCTCCATGGATGAGGAGTGTAATGGGTAAGAAAGATGCTGAGTTCTCCCTCTCCCCCCATCCCATCCTAGAAAATCACCATGCACAGATTATCACAATGAAGCCTCACAAAGCCCTATTTTACAAATGAGGAAAGTGAGGCATATGGAGATGAAGTGACTTATCCTGTGTTATCTGGGAAATTATTTGAATCCAGGTCTTCCTGACTCCAATTCCATTGATGTTATTGCCAAGATCATGATGGCCTCAGACCCTTCTCTGGGGAACTGGATCAGTACATCTGCCATAGCTCCCTTCAGATGGTCTAAGCAGATATTCAGGACAAATAGGAAGACACACAGTTACAGGCCCTCCCCTAGACCTTCTAGAAAAGAGAGAGGAAACACTGGTTGGTTCTGGGGTGTCTTGGGTCTCCTCTGTGGCAGCAGAGAATGAGTTGCAGCAGCTGAGATAAAGTTGGCCCAATCCCCTGCTAGGATCACACTGAGTAGCAGCCCCCATGCCCAGGACAAGGCCAAGGCAGAAGCTGTGTCTACAAGGACAAAGGATGGTACGTCTCAGAAGGGCTTGAGGGAAGACTTGAGGACCTGAGCCCATGCTTCTCTGACCAACATGGCTACTCAGTAGTGTCCAAAGCTTGCTGGATAGAGTCCTTATCCTAAGGGAAGAGAAATTAAGGATAGACAGACATGGCTGGACATGTGGACAGAGAGAGGGATGGACAGATGGTTGGATGGATGAATGGACAGATGAATGGATGGACAGACAAATGGATAGATGGATGAATGAATGGATGGATAGATGGATGGGTGGGTGGATGGATGGATAGATGAACAGATGGATGAATGGAGGAATGGGTAGATGGATGGATGGATGGTTAGATGGATAGATGGGTGGCTGGATGGTTGAATAGGTAGATGGATAGACAGATGGATGAATGGACAGATGGACAGAAAATGGATAGATGGACAGACGGATAAGTGAATGGATGGATAGATGAACAGACAGATGAATGGAGGAATGGGTAGATGGATGGATGGATGGATGGATGGTTAGATGGATAGATGGATGGCTGGATGGTTGAATAGGTGGATGGATAGACAGACAAACAAATCCTAGAGTGTCAGCTCCTGGAGACAGAGAAGAGATGGGGGTGGGGAGGCAGATGCTTCTTTTAGAAATAGCCATTGTGGAATTGGTCCCAGGCCATCTCAAGCCCCACCCCCCAAAGCTGGCCATGTCAAAGCCCAGGTAGACCAGTACACTGAGTCCTCTGCGTTTTTACCTTGTTTATAAGATGCCAAGACCATGTTCTCATCCTCTACCTCAAACACGGTATCCACATCGATTTTCCTTTGGACCAAAAGAGCCTTCAGCTTTCCAAAGTCATTGGCCTTCAGGGCCTCAAGAAAGGTTTTCTTGGTGCTTTTGGTGGACGCCCTGGCTGTGGACTCGGTGCCTTCCATGCTGCCTCTGCTCCTGAGGAGGGCCCCAAACAAGCCGGGGGGCTGGGAGGGCTGATTCTACAGCTAATTTTAGCCCCGAGCTATGCTGACCTGCGCTATTTATACTGAGGCCACCCGGAGCTTCCAAACACCCTTGTCAGCTGACCTGGCACCTCCGGGTCCTCTGGACTCCTGCATGTGACTGCAATTTTAAATCCACGGATGTATATCACTAAATGTGGACCCTCTTACTCGAGCGGACTGGCCCAGCCGCAAAGGCCCTGAGCTGGGCCCTCGGGGGTGATTTCCATCAGGACGTCCAGGGGCCCTGAGGGACAGAATTGGAAAAGAGAAGCGGTCGGGGCCACGTGTGTTCCCAGAAGAGGCCGCAGGGCTTTGCTCCACCTGGGTGCTAGCAGTGTCCCATGACCTCGTTGGGGCGGCTGCTCCAGGCACTCCCTTCCTGTCTGGGCTGGCCAGAGGCCTTGAGCGACCTCTCTTGCTCCCAAACTCTGGCATCCTGAGAGCTCCAGCTTATCAGAAGGACGTCCCGCGACAGGGGTCAGGTAGAGGCCAGAGAAGGCCCGGATAGTTAGGGCCCAGAGGCCTTGGCCTGGCTACTGCTGAGAGGGCCCATTCCAGTCAGAGCACCAGGACGTGGGCCCTCCACCACACAGCCACAGTATCGGGAAGCCACAGAGGAACACGAGCCCTGGGCTCAGTGCTGGGCTCCCCGTTTCTGGGCTGTGCCAGGAGGACAGGCCTCCTCCCAGCACCTGCACAGCCCCTACTCCCAGAGCACTGCCCCTGGGGGCTCCTCCCAGATGGCCAGCTCCCATCCTCTCAAGCACTTTGGGCCAAGCGAGGCTCTCCCAGGGCTGCCCTGCACCTGTTCTGGCCGCCGGGCTGGGTAGGCAGCGTCTGCCCCCTCCAGGCTTCCACTTCGCTTCTGGGTCAAACCAGGCTGGACTCAATGACTGCCCCAAGGGCTCTTCCCACTTGCCCAACGGTGCAGGCGCCCCATGAGAGCCCTGCAGGTTGCAAAGGGCAGTGAACCAGAGGACAGCAGGCCCTGTGGGGCCAGAAGGCTTTCTTCCTCCCTAGCCACTGCTTTACACAAGCCCACCATGAGAGCGCCTCCTCCCCAGCCTCAGTTTCCCCACCTCTAAAATAGGGAGGTTGGACTGGGGGGGGGGATCTCCAAGGGCCCTCCCAGATCTGGATCCAGGGACGTGGGTGGCATGAAAAGATGGCATCACTGCCAAGCAGGGCTTCTCTTGGGGCAGCTCTCAGTGATCTGACTGAGAAAAGCCCAGCAAGGAAGCCTCCCTGTGCTCTGGGGCCCCAGAGGACACCGAGCACACCGCTCACCCCCATTGCCCCCGAAGGCAGGGGCAGAAAGAGCCTGGCCAGAGCAGGTTGGTGGGCAGAGGCTCAGCACACACCAAGGCCTGCTTCAGCGGGCAGGCCCTTTCTTCCCCCGCCTGGGAGTCTCTAAGCTCTGCCCGGTGCCTAGTGTGGGAGCACCCTGCCCAATGAGGCCCTGGCCAGGGTCTGCACACCGTCACCAGGCATTTATTGAGCCCCAGCTGTATGCAGAGCGCTTCTCTTCCTCCCTGCCAAACAAGGCTCCATTGGCCTTCAGGGCCCATCTAGCTGGCACTGGGGGGGGGGACCCTGGCAGCGGGCCTTTCAAGGAGCAGGGACAGCCCAGAATCAGGGACTTGGGGAGCCAAGTTCAGGGAGAGCCACAGGACAGGGCAGGACCTCGGGGCTCTGGGGCTTTCTTCTGCATCTCCACCTGCTTCCTGAGCCCCGGCCTCTCCTTCACCCCCTGCCCCCCCACCCCCACCCATGCTCCATCCTGGCTACCTTCTCACGTTCTCTTCCAGATCTGGTTGTGCTCCAGGTGGAGATTCCCAGCTGCGTTTCCTTCCTACAGTGTGTCTAAAAGGGGACTCACTGGGGAGGGGAGAACATCAGGGGCAAAGGCCTGGAGGCCCCCCTCCCGGCCTCCAAAACTGCCTTTGTCTGGTCAGGGCACTGCCATTCTCCCAGGGTTCCAGCCTTGGAGGGGCCCTCATCATTGGTTTGTCTTTTATTAATTGATTTAGAATATTTTTCCCTGGTTACGTGATTCATGTTCTTCCCCCCTCCCCCCCCCCCCCCCCGTAGGCAACATGTAATTCCCCTGGATTTAACACTCGGCATTGATCCAGACCGATTTCCATATTAGATTCCTCCAAGTTGTTCATGATCACTGCATTGCCCCTAATGGAGAAGTCAGTTACATTCGATTGTGCCACAATGTATCAGTCTGTGTACAATGTTTTCCTGGTTCTGCTCCTTTCGCTCTGCACCAATTCTGGAGGTCGTCCCAGTTCACATGGAATCCCTCCAGTTCATCATTCCTTTGAGCACAATAGGATTCCATCCCTGTCAGATACCACAATTTGGTCAGCCATTCCCCAATTGATGGGCATCCCCTTGTTTTCCAACTTTTGGCCACCACAAAGAGTGCAGCTATGAATATTCTTGTACAAGTCTTTTTCCTTATTATCTCTTTGGGGTACAAATCCAGCAGTGCTATGGCTGGATCAAAGGGCAGAAAGTCTTTTATCGCCCTTTGGGCATAGTTCCTGATTGCCCTCCAGAATGGTTGGATCAATTCACAATTCCACCAGCAATGCATTAATGTCCGACTTTGCCACATCCCCTCCAGCATTCATTACTTTCCTTTGCTGTCATATTGGCCAATCTGCTAGGTGACCCTCATCATCCCACACCTCTAGGCTGGGTCCAGGGCAGCTGCCTTCTTCTGGCCACCCTGCCTGCCTGCCTGTGATCCATCCTAGACTGCCACCAAAGGGGCCACCATCTATATTTAGGGTCAGCCTGAACAAAGGACAAAGGGGTCCACAGATTTGATCATGTCACTCCCCTTCTCAATAAACTCCAGTTGCTCCCTATTAGCTCCAGGCCCAACTCTTCTGCTGGATGTTCAAAGCCCTTCCCAATTTGGACCTAACTTCCCTTTCCAGCCTTCTTCCATCTGCTTAGGCAACATGCCTCTATACACACTTATTGTCCTCTATACACAGTACTCCATCCCCAACCTCCGTGCCTTTGTCCAGGCTGACCCTAAATATAGATGGTGGCCGTCTCTCCCAGAATTGCTCATTTCCTCCAAGGTTCAACACAAGTCCCACCTTCAGCAGGAGGCCATCCCTGATCTCCTTCCCTCCTCCAACTGCTAAAGCTGCCCCCACCCCCACCCCCAGCTACACAGTATCTTTATCTACTTGTATAAGTACGTGGCATCTCCCCTTGTGGCTTTTGTGTCTGACTCCAGGATTCCATGGCCCAGAGCTGGAGTGGTTTGCCATTGCAATTCAGAGCATCCTTCTGGCAGGCAGCAGAGTCTGTTTAGTGACATGCCCAGGGTCACCCAGCCAGGGAGTGTCTGAGGCTCCAGCCACCCCAGAGCCAGCAGAACATCCAGGCTCAGGAGTGAGTGAGTGAGTGAGCCAGAAAGGTACCCTGAGAGGCAGCCAGTGAGGGAATGAGTGGCCAGGCAGCCTGAGGGAAGAAATAGGAGAGAGCCAGGCCAGGAGGTCATCAGGGAAACTGCAGTGACTTCAGAAAGGCTGAGGGGGGCAGCTGGGTAGCTCAGTGGATTGAGAACCAGGCCCAGAGACAGGAAGTGCTGGGTTCAAATCTGGCCTCAAGTCACTTGACCCCCACTGCCTAGCCCTGACCACTCTTCTGCTTTGGAACCAATCCCAGCATTGATTCCAAGATGGAAGGTGAGGGTTTAAAAAAAAGACTGAGGACTTGGAAAAAGCCATACCCACAAGCACCCCCACCACACCTACACCCACATTTAAACTCCTGAATTGACTCCGTAGCCATTATTCCATTCATTCAGGAGAAGCACCACCTGCCCCACAGCCAGCCCACTAATGAGGAACCCAAGTAGGACCCGGCTCTGGATGGAGAAGATTCACCTGTCCATCCTTTTCTGGTGTGGCCTGACCAGCAGGGCCGTGGCCATAGTGGCAGGCTTTGCTCTCTGAATGTGGTACCCAGGGAGCCCTGCCACAGCCCACCTCCCCACACATTCTCACTGAGGAACCCAGGCGATGGGGCCTGGTTGCCCCGGGGTTACAGCAGGGAACCACAGTAGCCAAAGGAGGCTCTGCTGCTGGGCAGAAGGAAGCAGGCCTGGGGACAGTCCTCCCTGCTTCCTAATGGGAGCCCACTGGAGCCACGTCTGGTCTGACGAGGCCATGAAGGAGCAGCCACGGCAGTGTTGGAGATTACTGAGCCACAGGGAGCAGAATGGCAGCCATGGTGGAAGAGTTGGGGCAGAGGGGAGGTTCTAAAGGAGGTGGCCAGGCACATTCCCTGTGAAGCGCTGGCATACCCGGGACAGGCGGTCCTCTTGTCCCTGCCGTATCTACGGGAGCCTACATAGCCATTCCTCCCTCTCAGCATGAAGCAGCTCCTCCAGCTGCTCCCAGCACCTCGGGGGCTCACAGAGTGCGGCCTCTCTTGGCCCCTAGGCCCCCCCTCTTTTTTAATGCCTCCCTCCCCTTCCATCTCAGGACCAATCCTGTGGATCGGATCCACGGCAGAAGAGGGTGAGGGCTAGACAATGGGAGTGAAGTGACTTGCCCAGGGTCACCCAGCTAGGACGGGTCTGAGGCCATATTAGAACCCAGGACCTCCTGGCTCCAGGCCTGGTCCTCTCTCCACTAAGCCACCCAGCTTCCCCCCTCAGAGCCCCTTCCAACAAAAACGCTGCTTCTAAGAGTCCCCAAAGTGAGCTGCTGCTCGGGGCTCCAGCAGACTTTGGGGAGAATCCTCGAACCATTGCCTCAAGTCCTCATTTGGTTCCTGGGCCGTGCAATGGGCTTGCTGGAAGAGGCTTGCCGGACAGCCGGGCTGCAAAACAAAGGCCTGGGTGTGCAGGAGCCCTCCGTGTCCCTGAGCGAGGACTGCCCTCTCTCTGGGATGGCACAGGCAGCCCGGCGTTCCTGGAGATGGGCTGGGGGCAGGAATGGCCATTCCAAGGTCCCCTGCAGTCACCGGTGGGCAATGACAGTGACTCAACCACCAGGGAGGGGCCCTGCCTGCCCCTTAGACAGAACTCCGCCGCTGGCACCTTCAGTCACATTTTGCTCCAGCGTGTTCCCCCTTCCCTGGCTCTGAGCACTCCTTCTTGGTCTCCTTTCCTGGATCTTCCTCCAGGCCGTGGCCCCGAGAGGGATGCTGCCCACGGCTCCGGCCTGGGCTGACTCTGCTCTCCCAGTGCTCTCATCAGCTCCTCTGGGCAGGACTCCCAGATTTCTCCATCTAACCTGATTCTGGTGCCACCTCAAAGGCTGCCTCGTGGCAGATGCCACGCCGGGCCACGTGGAGAAGCCCTTACTGGCTAGTGCCACCACCCACTCCATGGGAAGCATGCTGGAGACACAGAACCAAAGAGGGCTCCTTTACTCGGGGGGGGGGGGGCGCTTGGCAAGGAATGGACTTGGGGAAACCCTCCTAAGAGAAAGCGTCTCCCCGCAGCCCCACCTGCTGCCCAGTAGGCGGGACCTGGGGGCACCCTAACCCTTTGAGGGAAGCCCCGGGGGTCTTCCTCTTCAGAGAGAATCAGGCGCAGGGCTCGGGGCTGGTTTCCCCTTGAACCCTGAAGGGAGAGGTAGCCCTCTGCCTTCCAGGGCGGTAGGGTTTGCACTGGCTGCCCTCTGCAGATGCCGGCTTGGAAGGCCTGGTCATTGGCCACAGGGGAGGGAGTCTCCACACCGGGGCTCCCCGGAGCCCCAGAATCTGCTCCCCAGGACTCTGAGTCTGGCCTCACCTTTGGGAGAGAACATGTGGCGGCCGCCCCCTCCATTCCTCCCCCAGGCAGTCCATGCCAGGCCCGAGAGGGCACACGCGGGCGGGCCTCCTTGTTGTTAGGCCGCCGTTGGGGTTGAACTTCTAGTTCTTTTCTTTCCTTCGGGTGATCCTTTGGAGGCCGGAGAACTGGAGTCCTGGGGTTGTTGCTGTTGGCTTACCGGTCCCATTGGCCAGCCCCCGCGGGGCCCACCAGTGAGCAGCCAACACTGAGGCGCCCACAGATGGGGGGAACAAAGACTCCTCCGGCAGGCAGCCCGGGAGCAGGGAGGGGCCAGAAAGAAAGACGGCAGAAATTCGGGGCTCGGGGGAAACCAAGGCCCCCGTTAGGGTCTGAGCCATCAGCCTACGTGGAAAGCTTCAGGCAGAGCCCCTTCCTCTAAGGGGGCCGACGTCCCTCTCAAGCCCATCTTCTCTGGGGGCTCCTCCATGGGTCCAGCGGGCAAATGTTTGGAGTCGGGATCTCCCCGGCCATTCTGGGTCCCGCATGGACTCAATCCATATACACAACGGGGCAGAGGAGGTGCCCCGGGGGAGCCTCCAGCAGGATGAGTCCCATGATGCTCTGCAGCCCCAGCTGGGCGCCGGCGCAGAAGGGTGATGCCAGCGCTTCCATGGGGCCGCCTCCTCCTGTGTGCCAGGCTTTCCCCCACTGGCGGCCAGAGAGTCTGAGCCCCGCTTACAGGGCAGGTGCCCCCCCCCTCCCTGCAGAGCTGGTTTCTCCACCTTCACCCCCTCCGGCTCCAGGTGGAAGCACACGGCAGGCTCAGGTCCAGGCGAGCTGGCACAGAGGGCAGCCCGGCCTGCACAAGGGGCCCAGGGCGGTTCCCAAGCTCCCAGCCTCGGCCCAGCCTCAAGAGGCTTCTCCCCTCCAGCTCTGCAGCAGGGCTTCCTCCCTCCTCCCTTGTGGGGGTGGGCCACGGGGCCTCCTCACACCTGCGAGTTGTTTGTACTGAGAACAAAGGGGAGACTCTCCACTTGCCCCCGCTGGGCCCCTGTGCTAGGCTCCCAGACGTTCTGGATCCTTGGCCAGAAGGGCAACTGAGGGCCCTCTTTGGCCTTCCCAGCGTCCTGGGCTCCCATCCAGTCTCAGAGCCACTCTGACTCGGTTTCCTCATCTGTCAAATGGGTGTGGTGGGCCAAGCACTGGAAGGGCTCCCAGGGAGGAAGGATAAACATCTCCGGTGGGGGCCACAGCATTGGCCCTCTCTGTGGGCCTGAGCCAAGATGCCGCTGCAGAGGATCCCCAGCCGCCTCTGTCATGGCGCCCACAGCCGGCGGCCCCTCCCAGCCGCACCTTGTCCCGGGGATCCCAGGCCTCGTGGGTGCTCCCGGCCAAGTCTGGTGCCAGGGGGAGCTTCCACGGTGAATGTGGGCCTAGGGAGGGGGCTTCGTCCTCCCAGCACGACTGGAGCCTTCTCCACTGGCCACCTTTCCGGAGCCTCCCCAGCCACGGCCAGGACACGGGCTCACTTTCCGGCTTGGGGCCTCCGTGGCTCCCACCTGTGGGCAGGGAAGGCCGGCCTCTCCCTCTCCGACCTGGTGGGGGCCCCCAGGAATCACTTCCGGTCCCCAGGTTGTCTCTGGTCAGCTTCTGAAGCTCCCAGAATCGCCTCTTGGGCCCGTCCTGGGCTTGGCCCGGCTCTGCCATTGCCTCCTGCAGCGCATTTTACACACGAGGAAACCGAGGCAAGCGGGAGGCAGGGACTTGGCCAGAGCCTCCCGGCCAGACTGGAGCGCAGAAGCGGCGTGTGGCTGCCTCCAGGGCGCAGGTGGACGGAGAGGCCCAGCCTTAACGCAATTAGCCATCGCGCGGCGGACGGAGCCCACTACGTCGCTGTCCAGCCCGAGCGAGGCCGCAGAAGTCACGCGGAGGGGAAGCGCGCCCTCTAGCGGGGGCGAGGCCTAGCGCGGCTCCAAGCCGAGCAAGGGGAGAGGGAGAGTTCTAGCCGCCGCGACAGCCCGGACAGGAAGCCTTTTCCCCCTCCCCCTCCCGCGCCTCCACCAATCAGGGCAGCCGGGGAGGGAGGGGGAGAGAAGGGAAGTCCCGGCCTCTGAGCGGAGGACGGAGCACCACACCGGGAGGTGCCGAATTTGAACTCGGGTCTTCCTGCCTCCGGCCCAGTACTGGGGTCTCTAGTGAGAGCCCTCCGGGGAGCCCCACCCCCAAGTGGGGGCGAACGGGGGGGCTTCCCACCATTCCGCTTCCCTCCCGGCCAGGCTCCCCCCCCCCCCCCGCCCCTGGGGAGGGGAGGCGCTGCGGGGGGCGGGGCCAGGAGGCGGGCAGAGGGCGGGGCCCCGAGCTGGGCAGGAGCCGAGAGCCGCGAGCCGCCATGGCGAAGGTGCTGGCTCTCACCGCCCTGGGGCTGGCTCTGGCGCTGCTGGGCGAGAGGTTCGTGGCGCTCAGGTGAGAGCTGCGCGCGGAGGGCGGGGGGCGCCGGCCAGAGAGGGCTCAGCGCGGCCCGGGGAGCCTGGGAACTGTCCTCTGGCCCCGCCCTGCGCTCTCCCTTCAGCCCCTGGGCACAGGGCGCGGCCGGGGCTTCGGGGAGCGGCGGGGGGCCCCGGGGACCGCTCCTCTTCCAGCGCTTCCTCAGTTTGTCCTCTGGGCCTCCCCAACCCCCTCCCTGGCTCTCACGAGCCCGCCGAGAGGTCCCAGGCCCCAGGGATTTCGGGGGTCAGTACTGGGCCGGAGGCAGGGAGACCCGAGTTCAAATTCAGCCTCTGATCTTGGGCTAGTCACTTGGCCTCGGTTTCTTCTTTTGTAAAAGCACCCTCGCCAAAGGGATCAAACGAGGCACACAGTAGGAGCTTAGTAAGTGCTCTAAGTCTCCTTCCTTCCCCAGGTGAGGCCCTGAGCCCCCGGGGGTGAGAAGGGCCCCTCGGGTGGCCTGGGGGGGAGTCCTCTGGGAGCCAAGGGGCCGGCCAGGATTGGATCTGCCCTGGGGTCGGCTGGCCCGCCCGCCCCGCCTTTCCAGCCTCCCTGGTTTCGAAGCAGCTCCTCGGAACCCCTTCGAGTTAGAGTTCGCAGGGAGCTCCCCAGGGGGCCCGCCGGCTTTCCCCGACGCCCCGTTTAACCCCGCAGGAATCGACTGAAGGCCTCCAGAGAGGTGGAGCCGGTGGACCTGCCCAACTGCCACCTGGTCAGAGGCGTAGGTACGTCCCCCAACCGCGGGGGTCTCCTGAGGCCACGTGAGCGCCATGTCGGGGGAGGGGGTGTGGCTGCTCCGCCTCTTGTGGCCGCTGTGGCAGCCGGTCACTACAGCGTTATTGAGTCTGAGCCTGAGTGGCTCCGTCCTTCAGCAAAGCTGGGGGGGGGGGGGGAGGAGGGGGGCTCTGCTCACCGGAAGCTCCTGCTCCCAAGAGAGAGGGCCCAGCGAGCTGCCCAAGGGGCAGATGGCCCCCAGCCTGTTCGGAGGCGGCAGCAGCCCTGCTACCTGGGCAGAGCCTGGCCCCGCCCCCGTCTGCCCTTTAGCAGTAAATGCTCCTTCAGCGAGATGACTGGGATGGTGAAAGACCTCCAGAGGATGCCGCAGGAGGAGGAGGGGGGAGCGGACACCCAGAAGGGCGGGGAGCCCTGGCTCCCGTTGGTGGACCTGGCTGGGGCAGCCCGAAGGGGCCTTCAGCCAGGCGAACTGGGCTTCCACCTTGGTCATCTGCCCTTGTGCTGTGCCAGGCACCACTCCTGCCCCTGGAGCCTGGACGGGAGCTCAGAGGCCACCCCTCCCCTCCCCCTCCCGTCCCCCCCCCTCCCCCAGCAGAAGGGGAAGGCTCTCTGCCCCAATGGCGCTGGTGGGAGGACAGCCCAGTTCTTGCTCACTCCTCATCCCTCAGACAGCCCAGGACCTCCTCCCTGCTGGGCTTCCCCAGAATCCCAGAACGGAGCATCTTCTGGGCCAGTCCCGCCCCCCCCCCCCAATCCGGCTCTGCCTCCATCCACAGCCCGTCCCAGGGATCCTCGGGGTCAGCCCCTCTTTCCCGCCACCCCCGTCACGTACCGGAAGCTCCTGACCCCCCGGGCTCCGCCGGCCCGTCCCCAGAGCCCAGGCAGACCCAGCTCCGGCCGGGACAGGACAGGGAGGGCCTCCGGCCTCCCCCGCCCAAGAGGAGCTCTCCGGCCAGGACCTGCCTCCCAGAGGCCCGGATCCGAGGCCGGGGGGCCTCCCTCTTCCCAGGGGTGAGGCCAAGGTCCAAGGGGAGGCCTCCCCGGGCAGCCCCGAGCAAGGTCTGGAGGCCGAGAGCCTTCCTTAGGCCTTAGTAGGCCCTGCCCGATCCCAGCTGTGAGGCCCCCCAACAGGGGGAGAGAGCCCAGGGGACCCCAAGGCTCTGGAGGCCACGCCGGTCTCTTCCCCTTATTTCCAGAATCGGGGTCTGAAGACATCGACATCCTTCCCAGCGGCCTGGCCTTCCTCAGCGTGGTAAGTGTCGCCCCCGCCTGGTGGAACCAGGAATGCTGCCGTCACGGCCCGGCTGGGCCCACTGTGGGCTTCCCGGGTGTCCATGTGTTTCTGAAGCCGGTGCTTTAAGGGCCTGCCACACTTGGGCACACTCACGCACACTCACTCCGACGTGTGGACACTCACTTTCACACACACACACACACACACACTCCTACGCACTCACGCTCTCTGTAGCACACAGGCACTGTTGGCGTCTTGGAAGTAGGATCGACGGCCGATGTGGCGCCCTGTAGATTCATTCGCTTCATGGTCACCGGAGGGAAGGGACAGTCCGAGGGACCAGCAAAGGACGAGCAAAGTCCTGCGGCCACGTTCCTCTCTGCCTCTGCGACTCCCTCGGTGTCCCTTGTACCGGGGCAAGCACCCGAGTCATGTCACCCCGACATGAACCCCCTCCCCGTGGCAGTCCCGAGGTCCGCAGTAAGGGCTGGGGAGCCCTGCGAGCCTCCTCTTCTCTCGCTCGCACCTCTTAATCTTGCTGTGCCTATGATGGCCTCCTCACCGCTGACTGACTGACTGACTGACTGACCACGTCTCCCACGGATCCACGGGGGTGTCCCGGAGCTCTTGTTCCTCACACTGGTGATTCTCCACTTGCTCCCTCTTTCTAGAGAGGTCGTTACGGAGCTCGCAACTCCCCAGGCGTTCTAACCGTGGCCTCGGAGTCTATCCTGCCTCTCTTCCTCGGACTGCCTGGTCTGTCTCCCGACCCACCGTAGTCCTGCAGCCTCCAATTTCCTTCTCACATAAATCAAATAGGAACCCCCAGTCATATACACACTCAATCACACACTTGTATGCACTCACACTCACTTGTACACTCACACTCACCTTGCTCTCACACTCACACGCTCTTACATGCACAGACACACGCTCACACGCACACAAAGCACGCAGCTGCCCTCTTGATTCCCAGGGTATTCAGGGGTCGCTCTCCCCGGGTGGCTCCTGCCCTCACTGGCCGCTGCCTCTCGTGCCCCACCCACGCCGGCGCGCCTGGTGAGTCTGGACCGTTTCCCACAAGGGCCTCAAGGTTCCCGGGATCCAGTGCTTTGCCCCGGAGAAGCCGGGGGGGATCCTGCTGCTGGATCTGAACCAGGACAAGCCCCGGGCCCTGGAGCTGCGCGTCAGCCGGGGATTCGACCTGACGTCCTTCAACCCACACGGCATCAGCACCTTCATTGATGAAGGTAGGAGCGGAGGAAGCCTCAGGACCGAGAGGCTCCCCAGGGCTCCCCAAGGCTGCGGCTGGGCCCCGGGGGAGGGGCTCCCAGCCCACCCTCCGCTGGCCCCGCCGTTGTGCAGTCAGACATCCCTTCTTGCTTAGTGCCCTTCGTGGAGGGCCCAGGCTGCTCCTTCGGGGCCCTTCTGTGGCTTTGGGGCCCAGGGGAGACTGCCGTGGGCCATCCAGGCAGGTGCTGGGGGAATCCGGGGAAAGAAGAGGCTTCCCTCTGGCTGCTCCTGGACAGCGGGGTGGGGGTGTGCCAGCAGACGGCCCAGGTCCAGGCCCTCTGAGCGGCCACGCTCTGTCCGTGCCTTAGACGGCGCCGTGTATCTCTTCGTTGCGAATCACCCCGAGTTCAAGAGCACGGTAGAAATTTTTAGATTTGAAGAAGAAGACAATTCTCTTTTACACCTGAAGACAGTCCGCCATGAGCTCCTGCCAAGGTACCGCCCGCTCCCCCACCCCTTTTGTGGTCCGGGGGGGGGGTGAGTGTGTAAGGGAGTGTGTCATCTCAGCTCGCTCACCGCTGGGCAGGATCAGCCCCGCTGGGGTGGCCAGTGTGCTTCCGGGCAGCCCACTTTGGAAGGCATCGAGAAGCAGAAGTAGCTCCAGAGGGGGCCTCGGGCTCTTGTAGAACTGGGGGATCCCTGGGGCCTCAGAGCGAGGCCTCGCGCCCACATCGAGCGGGCGACCGTGCCAAGGGCTCCACAGATGCGAAGCCACACTGGGGACTGGAACGTGGGCCTCCGGCTGGCCGGTGCGTGGCCGACGTGCAGTCACGGGAACGGCCTCCCGGGGTCGCTCGTGGCTCACCGCCATTCGCCGGGCACCCGCCAGTGCGTGGTCTGGCCCACGTGGCTCCCCCGTGGGATGCTCCACGGTCTACAAGAGGCTTTTCCTGCTCCTCCGTCTCTCCTGGGTGCAGAACGGCCCGTCCCAGTGTGGCCTCTCGTTCACGCCGTCCAGTCCTCCGTGCTCGCACCCCCTCGACCCTCGGGGCGTGCTGAGCTGTCCGGCCTCGCCGGGGGCAGCCCCCGTGGCTCTGGCGGCTGGACTCTCCCCTCTCTTTCAGCGTGAATGACGTCGTCGCCGTGGGCCCGGAGCATTTCTACGCCACCAACAGCCACTATTTCTCTGACCTTTTCCTAAAGTATCTCGAGGTCTACTTGAACCTGCGCTGGACAAACGTCATCTACTACAGCCCCGAGGGGGTCCGAGTGGTGGCCGACGGCTTCGATTCTGCCAACGGCATCACCATGTCCCCCGACGAGAAGTATAAGCCCTTGGGGCGTCTGTGGGGGGGGGGCGTCCAGGGAGCCCCTCACTCGGGAGCGAGCCAGACGTCATCTCGGGGGGACCTCAGAGGTCGCCGAGGGCCACCCCCATGATGTCGCAGGGGGGACGCTGAGGCCAGAGGGATGAAGTGATGGCCGAGGTCCCATGGGGCCGGGCATGACGGGGGGACTCTCTCCCCGGGAGCACCCTTTAGCCCTTGGTAGCCAATCAGGGCCGTCCCACGGTCCTCACTGGGGCTGTGGAGCTGCTCAGATAAAGTTAAAATGCGTCGGGGAATCGGGAGCAAAAACGCTAAGCCTCGGTCCCATCCGCCCCTCGGGGTTGGTCTCTAGGGGGGTCGGCGCCAACCCTCTGTCTCCCCGGCCCCCCGCCCAGGGCAGCCGGGCCATGCAGGGAGGCGGGGGGCAGAGAAGATGATCGGGCAAGTCCTCCCCGACAGAATCACAGCCATTCCAGGGAGTCTGTGGGTCCCACCCTTGACACGGAACCCCCGTGAGCCGTGGCCCATGGGCAGCCCCCATCTCTGATTGCCGGGGGCTCCTCAGCCCTCTCCAGCCCAGCTGTTCTTCACGTGGGCGCCTCGGCACCCCCCCAAGTCCGTCACGAGCTCGGCTCTAGCCAGGAGTCGAGGATTCGCACCCCTTTAACAAAGGTGTCCCTTTTGTGAAGGTACGTCTACGTGGCAGATAGCTTTGCCCACGAAATCCACGTCATGGAAAAACACGCCAATCGGAGCCTAACTCAAGTCAAGGTGAGGGGCAGGAGGACTGGCGTGGAAGGTGGTCACGCCGACAGGCCTCAAGGTCGTACCTCTCCTCTCCCACGGGGGCGTTTGGCCCTGGCCCCAGGGACACCCGGGGCTTGGATTCCGGTCCCAGGCCACCCGGCCGCAATGACCGCGAATCTGCCAATCCCGAGAGCTTTCCCAAGGCAAAAGGCTCGGGGATCAGAGCTCCAGGAAGGAAAGTCCTTGAGCGGAAGTAAAGGGTCCAGATCGCCCGATTGGCCATTGGCCATGTCGTTGTCATTTTCTCCCACGGGGCCCAGTGAGGAACACTTACTCCAGTGGGGTCGTGGCCACATGCAGGGGAAGGATGTATAGCTCATGTGAACCACACGGGTAAAAGGAAGCCATGGGGATGCCCTCTGGCGTGTCCCGTGGAAAGGGTGTCTCTGAGGTGCTGCCTGACTTCCCGAGGCCCGTGGAGACACGGTCCCATTTTCCTTCGGCAGGTGCTTCACCTGGACACGGTGGTGGACAACCTGTCCATCGACCCTTCCACGGGAGACCTCTGGGTGGGCTGTCACCCCAACTGCCTGAAGCTGATCATCTATGATGCCAGTAATCCTCCTGCATCCGAGGTGGGTTTGGTCCTTACCGTCCCCACAGTGAGGCCAATGGTCCTCTTCCCTCGTCCCCATCTCCCGGTAGAGGCCAGCCTGTTGGCCCCGGCCCCCAGGAAACAAAGCTTTGGTCTGCTGAGCGTGTGTTGATTTATTCAGTGATGCCTGTCAGTTGCCTGACAAAT
>NC_077231.1:327035673-327068173 GCF_027887165.1 Monodelphis domestica
CTAAAGCTCCATTTTGCTGGAATGGGGCATTCTCGCCCCTAGAAACAGGCTTTCTCTGACCCAGATTTGGGGCAAGGAGTGCTCAAACCAACCAACAAACAAAAGGGTTCCCCAAATCAACCACAGCCCAGTAGATGGACCACAACAAACTGCCATGGAGGCAGACAGCTGGCCAGCTCTGAACCCAACACCTTCTAAGCACCTATAAAAATGACTCACTCAGAGGTGCATTTGTTGCAGGGAAATTTCCCCCTCTGTGAGCGTGGCTGGAGGCCATGAAAGGCTCTCTTTTACCCTAAATTGTAAGCAGTGATTTTCAATTCAGCCACACAATCGAATCTGGCCAGGAGCCAAGAAGGCCCTTATGATGAGCCCAAAGGGAAAGGGGACAGGGTGGAGGAGGACCAAAGACCTGCTGGACCTCTTCCAAAGTCCGGTTCCAGAACGGCAGAACCCGCAAGTCAGAGGTGGAGGTGAAGCAGCTCGATGGGCAAGAGATCTGGTGCTGGCATGGAGGGGAGCCCAGTCAGCTCGGGCCCGCCGTGGGGCAGCCTGGCATTCTGGAGTACTGCCAGCAAAGCCTTGCAAGAAGACGGCGAGAGAAGGCGACTTCCAAGTAGTGGCCATCAAGTGCCAGGCTAGAAGCCTTCCCAGTGAGATGAGCAGTGAGGGGGGGGGGGGGGCTTTCTCACCTCGGAGAGTTCATGTTGTACTAGGAATGGGGGAGGGGAGGGGGGGAGGAGGGGGGAGGAGGGGGGAGGAGGAGGAGGAGGAAGAAATGCAAAGGATGGAAGGAGGCAATGAGGAAGCCAAAATGCCACGAGAAAGCCGACTGAAAAACTCGCGGAAATCCTGACTAGCTCCTGGTAGAGAAGTGTGTCCAGCGGGATGAAAGCTGCTCCCAAAGGAGATCCGGATGGGGTCCCAGGAGCCCGGGAGATGGGCGGGGCGCCGCTCTCTTGGCAGACCCAGAAACAATCGGGGTCGCCCCAAGCGCTGAGCTGGGCCGCGGCGCCGGCCCGGACACAGTAAGCGACCCAAACAAATAACGCTCCCTCCGTGAGGAACACGCGGGGCCTGACAAGACGGCGGCCGGCAGCGAGGGGAGCCTGTCGTTCCTGGCTTCCGCGGCGGCGCTTAAAGCTCACGTGGCTGAGGTAAACCGCGCTCGAAGCGGCTGGCTCTCTGACTGGTTTGTCACTGCTGGGAACGGCCAATGGGACAGAGGGGCGGGGCCTGCGCGCTCCGCCACCCTGCACTACCTCCGAGGGCCATATTAAGGCGGGGGCGCTCCTCTCTCTCCCCCTCCCGTGTGGATTTAGCCGTGGGCTTGCTGCAAGCCTGTCTCCCCGGTCCCCCGTGAGCTCCCCGAACAGGGACCGGCCAGCCCCCTTCTCTAGCCCGCAGCTCTCAGGACCAGCGCCCCAGCGGTACTCTCGGCCGGGCCTTCCGGGCCGGAATCCAAAGGCGGAGCTCCCCGGAGTTGGGCTTCACCTGGGGGGCCCTGCTTCGCAGCGGGAGGTGTCTTCGGGGAGTTCCTGGGAGCAGCGGAGGCTCCCCCCCCCCACGACGCGGCGGCGGAAGCGCCTTGAGGAACGCCGGCCCGCTGGACAGCCCTGAGGGTTGCTCTCTGAGGCAGATCTGAATTCAAATGGAACCTCAGACCCGAGCTGGATGACCCGGACAAATCCATTCCACTCTCTGCCTCAGTTTTCTCACCTGTAAAATGGGGCTAATAGCAGCACAGCTACCTCAAGTGAGAGAGTATTTGTAAAACGTTTTGCACAGTGCTGCCATATACTAGGGGATTAATAAACGCTTGTTATCTCTATCTCCTGCAGCCTCTCTGTCTAGCCCGCTGGTACAGCGGACGAAGTGCGGGGCCTGGAGTCAGAAAGGCTCCTCGGCTTTATGTCGAACTTACTACCTGGGGGAGCCCAAGCAAAAATCTTTGCTCCTCGTGCCTCAGTTTACTCATCTGTAAAATGTGCCGGAGAAGGAAATCTGCCCAGGCAATCCCAAAGCGGGCCTGTTGTGCACTGTCGAAGGTCTTCATGGATCTCTCTCCGAACACCCCTATGCATTCCCTCCCAGCTACAGCAGGAAGGGAAGAGGGATTTCTCCGGCTGCTCCTCTCAAGCACCCTGGGGGGGGGAGGGGGGAACTATCTTCCACGTTCCTGCTGGAAACAGTTCAATGACTCGCCCAGGGGCACACAGCCAGTCAAGGGCCAGAGGGTGGATTGGGATGCTGATCTCTCTGAAACTTGCCATCTCTGATGACCCAAGAGGCGATCTGGAGGCAAGTCGCAAGCCGGAGAAGGGGAAGGACAGCCTCAGAGGGCGGAGGGAGACTTTGGGGTCGGTTGCGGTGAATGTGAGGCTCCTAGGGACTTTGTTTTCCTTGTTCCCGTCGCGGGAGGGGAGGAGGAAGTGTTGGGCCGGGCGGCGGGACTCAAAGGCCGTCTACCTGGTAAACAACGTTCCCCGGAGACCGGGCGTAGTTAGAGCACGCGCACGCGTCTCCCCGCGGAGGTGGACAGCTCCTGGGCGCTCACAGTCTCGCAGGAAAGCCGGGGTTCCGCCCACATTTAAGACTGCCGGCAGGCGGGATCGCGGGGCCTGGCTTCCCATTGGTTCTCTCCCCGCGGGGGGCGGGGCGCCGCTCTGCCTCTCTCCAGCTGAACTTGGCGGCCTGCGCTCGCGACTCGCTGGGTAAGTTCTCGCCGCAGCCCGTCCCGCAGCGTTGCAGACGGACCTTCTGGGCTCTTCCTCGATCCCCGTTTCCGTGGCGGCCTCCTCCCCCTCCCTTCCGCCATCCCCGCTGGCAGCCTCGGAGCCGTCCCATTGGTGGGTGGTGTGGGCGGTCTCCAGCCCTTTCTCCCCATCCCCTCTTCAGTCCCGTCTGCTCCAGGCTCCCCTCCCTATCTGGCCTGACGTTCCCTCCCGCAGTCCTCGCGTGGCAGTTTAGGGCCTTCACACCGTCCTGCCCCCAGCCTGGGCCAAACTCAGTCGGCTGCCCGCTGCTCTGGGTCGGGCGAATCCCGTTGGCTCTCTGGGCCTCTGCTCTACGGCATCCCGGGCTTCCTTTCCTGGCCGTGCCCGAGGCTCCTCCCGCTGTGCTCCCGCCCCTGGGCCTTCCTCGGTTCCCCTGTTCTGCCTCCTGGCCAGTATTCCCAGCGGGAGGACGACAGGGAGCCCTCGGGCGGCTCACTTATTTTGAAATATGAATGAATTGTTTTAGACTATTTTTCCGGGGTTACTTGATTCGCGTTCTGCCCTCCCCCCTCCCGGAGCTGACGAGCAATTCCACGGGGCTCTCCGTGGATTTCTGTCCCAAACCCATTTCCATGTTGCTCATATTTGCAGGAGAACGATCCTCAACCTGCCAACCCCCAACCACGGCCCCATCGACCCACGTGATCGATCCTCTGCCTTTCTTCTGCGTTTCTGCTCCCACCGTTCTTTCTCCTCAGTCCTCAGGGGTTGTCCGGGATCGTTGGCTGCTGCTAGTAGAGAAGTCCGTTACATTCGATTGTGCCACAATGTATCCGTCTCTGTACAATGTTCTCCGGGTTCTGCTCCTCTCACTCTGCATCCATTCATGGAGGTCGTCCGAGTTCACGTGGACTCCCTCCAGTTCGTCATTCCTTTGGGCACAATAGTATTCCATCAGTGTTCAGCCATTCCCCAATGGAAGGGCAGCCCCTCATTTTCCAATTTTTGGCCACCACAAACAGCGCAGCTATGAATGTTCTTGTACAAGTCTTTTTTCTTCTGATCTCTTTGGGGTACAAACCCAGCATGGATGGAAGGGCAGGCAGGCTTTTAGCGCCCTTTGGACATAGTTCCAGATTGCCTTCCAGAATGGTTGGATCCATTCACAACCTGGAGGTCACTTGGGAAATGAGGGACTCTCCCCAGGAAGCCCCTTTCCCTTGCCTGTCCCGCTCCCTTAATACCCTCTCCGACAGCTGAACTCCTGCAGGCTTGCTCTCCCGGCAGGCCCAGCCAACACCCCTTTGCTGCGCTGGATGTCCCACAGCCTCCGCCCACAAGCTCCATTGTCCCCGAAGTGGCTCCTGGTCGCTGGAGGTGTGTGCGTCCCTGTGAAATGGGCACACGGCTGGAAATCCCGTTACTCTTCCGTTAGAGGGCGGGGTAGAAGGGGCAGAGTCCAGACACCCGTGGCATCTGGGAAGAAACTGGCATGCGCACGTCGGTCTACCCCTTCACGCCTTGTTGTAGGTACCCTGGGCCCTCCTCAGCCAGGGTCTGATCCTTGGGGCGCAGCAGACCTTCCAGCCCACCGAGGCGGGCCAGTTCAGACTCCCGGGACCCTCCTGGGGTCCTGGTGCAAGGGGTGCGGGTTCGAGGAGAGTCAAGTGTGTCCTCCCGTCCCTGTCTCAGTCTGGCCGCGCGTCCATCGGTGCATCGGGCTGTCCAGCGCCCCTCCATTGTCCAGGGGCTCCTCCCGGCCCGTACCCTTCCGCGCCCCGGGAGTTGGACGGTCTGACAAGGCCCTGGCCCAGACGAACGGACAGACAGGCAGGCAGGCAGGCAGGCGGCCCCGGGCCTCCGAGGGGTGGCTGGAACTGTGCTCTCTGCTCCCTCTGGCGCTGGCCCAGGCAGGGGGCGGAGCAAAGGCTCCGCCCTGCAGGGGGTAGAGGAGGAAAGCGGAGGGAGCTGTCCTTCAGCCTTGTCCCGGGCGCCTCTCGCTGACCGCTGTACCCCTCCGGTTCTCCCGAAGCCCCAGGCTCCGGCCGCTGCGCTCTGCCTGCCCCGCCATGGCCAAGCTGCTGAAGCTCATGGCCCTGGGGCTGGCGCTGGCATTCTTGGGAGAGAGATTCGTGACCTTCAGGTGAGCGGCATCGGGGCGTCCGGGCAGAGGGAGAGGTGGAGAAGGGACGGCCCTTTCCGGAAGGCTCGTCCTGCCCGCAGGGCTGGCCCTCGGTCCTTCCGTCCGTGCCGTCTGGCAGCCGCCGACCCTGGGCGCTCCCTACTCCGTCCGAGGGGCTCTCGCAGGGGAGGGCCAGGCTGGGGTCCGTCCCTTCAGGCCTGTCTGACTCCATTTGGGGCTTTCCTGGGCATTTCTAGCCGAGCCTCAGCCGCCTCCCCAGGGACGCGCGCGCACACGCAAACAGAACTAAGGAAAGTTCCCCCAGACTTGCCCAGAGACACCGGGACCCCGCGGGATTCGAGGCCAGCCAGGCGGCCCCAGCGTGGGCCCTAGGCGGGCCCCATGGCAGGACCCGCCGCCAGCCTTTCCCCCAACTCTCCCTCCGGCTTACCTAGAGAGGAAGCAGGCTCTGCCCGGAGGCTCCCTCCCTCTCCGATGTCCGCCTGGCCCGCATTGGCCCGCTTTCACCCAGCACAGGGGCAAACTGAGGCCCAGCAAGGGTGACCCAGACAAGGTTCCAGCTGGGCGGTGGCTCAGCCAGCTCCGGGCCTCCTTGCCCGGGTCCCTTGGGTGGCCGAGGAGGCCCTCAGCTTTTTCTTGCTCTCAATCGTATTTTTTCAGACGACGGATGAACGTCTCCCATCAAGTGCTCCCAGTGGAACCGCCCAGCTGCCACCTAATTCAAGGCCTAGGTAGGTGGGGCTGTGCCCGGGCATGGGCGAGGGAGGGACGACATCCCCAGGGCTCCATCCCGAGTCGTCTCTGCCCAGAAATAGGGTCTCGGGCTCCGTTCCGGGCAGCCCGGGCCGAGGACCACATCCTCTCCCTCCCCGACACGCCCTGCCAGCTTGGGCCCTGGGCATCGCGCCTCCAGCTCAGCCCGCGGCCACTCGTGGAAGATGCAGGGAGGGCGGCCACGCCCATTTCGCAGCCAGGAGACTGAGGCTCCGCGAGGGCTCCCAGTGCCGAGCCCCTCCCCCTTTCTCCGCTGCCCCGCCTTCTGGACATCCCCGGCCAGCGCAGCCGGGATGCGCTGGAAGACCCGCCCCGGTCCGAGCAGCTCTCGGGGACTCCCCCCACCCTGGCTGTGCCTTGGGGAGCCCCCGAGGCAGCAAACCCCATCCCAACCCCCTTCGTCCGTAGAGCCCGCCTGTGGCTGCTCGGGATCGGCGCGCTTTGTTGATGGGCGGGGCCGCCCCCCGTCCTCGCCACGGGGTCCTGCGGGTCTCAGACCAGGGGCTCCATCAGGGCGTCCATGATCCCCGCCCCGGGCCTGGGGCACCCGCAGCCCCCCGGCACCGAGGGGAAGGGAGACGCAGCCGCAGGCTCCCCCAGAGCACAGAGAGCCAGTGGCCCGAAAGCTGGGACAGGAGCCGCGCTGCCCTCGCCGTCCACGGCCCGAGTTCAGGGCATTCAGCTCCGCAGAGCCTGGAGCCAGGAGGGGGCGGGGCCAGGAGGGGCGGGGCGGGCTAAACAAACTGATTCTGGGAAGCAAACCTTCAGTCATCGGTTTTTGAGTCATCTTTCCTTAGAGCCGGTCCAGGGGCTTCGAGCGTTTGCAGGCACAGTTGTAGATGGAGAGAGATGGGGAAGGGGGGGGAGGGGGAGACAGAGAGAGGGAGGGAGAGACCTCTGTGGGCTTAGAGGGGCCCCTGGAGGCTCACCTGAGCTGTGGCACCCCAAAAATGCCGCCTGCCTCCGCACTGACCTGCCCCTCCCAGGCTCTGTGCAGGGCCTTGCTCGCCTTTACAAGTCAGAGGGCCACTGGGACCGTGGGCTCCTCTAAGCAGTCCGGCAGACTAAGTAAGGCTGAGAGCAGCCAGGGTGGGGGGCTTCCTGAAGCGGCCCACTAAGATCTCTTCACCTGGCCGAGCCCGGCCAGGCTTGGGGGCCCATCGGAGCCCCGAGAGGACCCGCCAGCGTCCACCCTCGGAGACGTGGCACCCCTTCATTCAGGGAAAGGCAAGAAAGCGGGCGGTGGCTGAGAAGCCCAAAGCACAGTGGACCAGCCGAGGCCTGGGCTGGTGCCCCTGCTGCGGGCCGGCACCGCGGAGCTTAGCAATGGTTAGCAAGAAAAGGAATTGAGCTCCGAGGCAGCAGCTTTCAAGTGGCCGCCTGGGGGATGGGCTGCCCCTCCCCCCCAGCCACGAGTGAGCTCGGACTCCACGCTGGGCGTGGCTCTGTCCAGACCCCCTGCCCCTCCCCCACGAGGTTCCCAGAGCTTAGGGGGAGGCGGATCGGCTTTGGTAGGTGGAGACAAGGGAGGGCGAAAGGGCCAGAGAAACAACCGGCAGGGCAACTGGAGAGCTGTGGGAACAGGCTCAGCGGGGCCAGGCGTGGGGAGCCCGATGGCTTCTCAGGTTCTGGGTTCAGTGGACGGAGAGCCAGTCCTCGACATGGGAGGTCCTGGGTTCAAGTTTGGCCCCAGACAGACCCTGGGCAAGTCCCCGATCCCCACCCCCAACGCACAGAACTGACTTCCAGAGGGAAGGGGGGAGGGGGGCAGCCCCATGAACCCCCAGGCTCAGGCTGGACAGTAGGAGGGTCCTGACATCACTCAGAGCTGAGCGGTCGCCCCTGGGTGGGGGGAGCTCCCGCCTCCCATCTTCCTGCCTGCCCATTGCTCCAGGGCACAGGAGGGTCCTGTAAGCCTGGCACCCAGGATGGCACCGGGTGATCACCATGAACTTCCTGCTTTCTTGGGAGCCATTGCTTCATGAATGTGCACCTGGGATGTGAGGGGGCCCCTGGGGCTCAGCTTAGCACACCCAGGCTGGAGCAAACGCCCTTTGGAGCTGTCTTAGCGCCCCCGAGGGCACTCAGCTTCTTCCCAGCTGCCCTGGCATCCGGGGGTCCTGCAAGCTGCAGGGATCACTGAGCAAGCGACCAGTTGTGGGATGGGAGTGACCTGTGCTGACTCCATCTTGGGACTCCTCGGGACCGGCCTGGTCCAAAGCTGCTCAACTGGAGGAATCAGGGAAAGCCTTCTGGGAGGCCCATGGGGCTGGGCAGCTGGGCAGCTGGGCCCCTTCCATGGAGAAACAATGCGCCAGCCTTTGTCTTCTGAGCTGGGGATCCACATTCTCGCCCTCCCTTCCTCCTCCGCTCCCAGCACGCCCGGAGATGGCCAATGATACGATATCAATTCTCCCACGGATTTCCATCTTCATCATGTTGGGCACTCAGACACGGTTCACACCTTGGAGAAAACCCTTCACAAGGAAATTCCGTGAGCAGCGCTCAGCCTCGCTCTCACCTAGACTCCTTCTGTGGCAGGAGGCAGCAGTCTTCCCTATGAATCCGTGGCCCTTCGCGCTCTCCTTCCCGGGTGAGCGTGGCACAGTCTTGCGTGGCTGTGAACAAGGCGCTCCTGGCTCTGCCCGCCCATATCGGTCTCCTCAGGGTTTTCTTGGGCCCTTCTGGCACAGTCACATGGCACAACTTGTTCAGCCGTTCCCCGGTTGATGGCGTCCCCTGTGTTTCTGGTTCTTTGCCCCCACAAGAAAATGAATTCTGTCAATATTGTGGCACCAATAGTGGCTTAGGTGATGTTGACCACAAGGTCAGTCAGATCCCAAGATGTATGGCCCGCGAGTGACTGACCCTGCTGAGCAGCGTCTCCAGGGGAAAGGGCACTCATCCTTAGTCTGTAGGGGGGTAAGAGAGGCACTCCTGGACTCGCTCTCCCCTCCCCCGCCTCCTCCAAAGAGTCAGTTTCTTTGGGGTCTGAAAGAATCAAAGCCAAAGGCTGGAAGTCACTGTTTCTCTCGCTTTGGTCTGAAGCCTCAGCAGTTCTTGAGGACTGGAGGGACTCTCTTCGGACAGTGGCCCTGACTTGGGGTTCTCGTGTTCTGTTCAGGATCTGCTCCAGGAAAAACCATGTCCAGCCTGTCTAAAGTAGGGTGTTGTGGAGGTCCAGCTTTTAAAAAGGTCCCAGGAGCAGCACTGGGCTGGGGACAGGCGCCAGCTGGCAGCCGGGTTACCCGCTACCTAGTCCGAGGCAGAGTGCACGGCGAGGGGGAAGGGGAAAGCCTGAGTAGTGTACTGAGAAAAGGGGATGCTCAGAAGCTGGCAATGACAATAGTCGTCGTGGCACTGGTGGCAGCTGCAGCAGCAGAGGCAGGTGTGGCTCAGACAACAGGCATCAAGTGGGGTTTCACTTCCAGCCTCTAGCTCAAGCTGCAGAGGAATAATCAGGGCAGGAATCCCAGACCCAAGGGGAGCCCCCAATTCTGCCACCGAACCAAGGGAGCTTCTCATTTGGCTGATGGAGGGTCCTGAATTCAGGCTATTCTTACACAGATCCAAATCCAGGAACCGGCAGAGCTCTGACCAGAGGGAGGCAGCCAGCAGACTTCAGCCCTAGATCAGACCCCCTTTGGGAGCTGAGAGCTGTTGACTCTGCCCCGGAGGCCACGAAACACCCTCCCCAGGATTAGCCCAGACCTTCCCTCCAGAAGTGCCACAGGGCCTTGCCTTAATATCCAGTCCAAGTCAGGGAAGGGCTGGAAGAATGGGCGGACCAAAAAGAGAATCTCAGCTTTGGGGGGGGGGGGGGCGGGTGGCAGGGATGCTGAGGAGAATGACTCCGAGATATCTATCTACAAGCAAAGCTCAGAGAAGCCCAACCCAGGCACTCCTGGAAGAGATGAAGGACAGTCCTTATACCATTTGGAAAGGAAAGCCCCGACCGGGCAGGCAACGAGGATTCCGGAAGAAAGAACTGGAAAGGAATTAGCAGCACGCTGTGAAAGGCACAAAACCTGCCCACACAGTAAACTCTCCATTGGACCAAAGCAAAGCCAAAGATTGTGTGGAGAACAGCGAACGAGCTGGGAAAAATGGAAGAAAACATGCAGGATCTCACTTAGAAACAACAAACCTCATCAAACAGACTGAACCTCCCAACTGAAAAAGGGCCAAAATGCCCCATTTCAAGAAATCTGGGAAACTGGCCACCTCCCTTAGAAGCAGAGGGCAGGAATGGCTGAGCAAACTGTGGTATCTGATGGTGATGGAGTACTATTGTGCTCAAAGGAATAATAAAGTGGAGGAGTTCCATGGAGACTGGAACAACCTCCAGGAAGTGATGCAGAGCGAGAGGAGCAGAACCAGGAGAACATTGTACACAGAGACTAATACACTGTGGTATAATCGAACGTAATGGACTTCTCCATTAGTGGTGGTGTAATGTCCCTGAACAATCTGCAGGGATCTAGGAGAAAAAACACTATTCATAAGCAAAGGACAAACTGTGGGAGTGGAAACACCGAGAAAAAGCAACTGCCTGACTACAGGGGTGGAGGGACATGACAGAGGAGAGACTCTAAACGAATACTCTAATGCAAATACTAACAACATGGCAATGGGATCAAATCAAGAAAACATGTAATGCCCAGTGGACTTACGCATCGGCTATGGGGGGTGGGGGGTAGGAAAAGAAAATGATCTATGTCTTTAATGAATAATGCTTGGAAATGATCAAATAAAATATTAAAAAAAAAAAGAAGAAGCAGCAGAGGGCAAAGTGGGGCCAGAAAGTATCCACAGGGCGCCTCCTGAAAGAAACCCCCAAAGGAAAGATCCCAGGAACGTCATGGCCAAGATCCCCAGCTAAAGACGCCAGGCGGCCAGAAAGAAAGGCACAGGCAGGCTCCCACAGGATTGAGCCAGCAGCCACTCCTCTGAAGAAGGCAAGAACTTGGCACTGGGTTTTCCAGAAAGCAAGACACCTGATTCACCCCCCTCAATGGAGTTTGGTCCTCCAGAGGGGAAGGTGGCGCTTTGGGGGACTAACGAAATAATGTTCCGAAGGGGCAAAAAGAAAGGACAGACTATGCATGTGCACGTGTCCCCTCTGAGTCTCCTGTCGTCCCATGAGGGCATCCAATGAGACAAGGCTCCAGAGAGGTTGGGGGGTTCGGAGGAAGTGAAGAGGCCACACACCCAGACGTCTATCCAAAGGGGGGCTGGAGCTGTGGCCACTAGAGCCCCTCTCTCAGGGAACTGGCCCAAGGAAGGAAGAATGTGCCCAGGGAGCCGGGGCCAGTCTGTGGAGCAGGAGGAGGCTGAGGGCTCTGTCTGAGGTCCTAAAGAATGGGAAGGGAAGGGAGCGCCCACAAGCCGGGCATGGAGGAAAGAACAGAGGCGTGACCATGGCCAATGAGCATTCCAGAGAGCTGGAGGAGAGCTGCGGGCGCCCAGGGCCGGAAGGGAGAAGGACGTGCCTCAGACACCGGCTCAGCTGGGGATCTACTAGGAGTGTGTAGCCCGAGCCTGGCTTTGCCCAGGCAGAGCTTGGCCCACAGTGGCTTGTTGGTTTCTGCCCCTTAGCAGAGGGCCTGGGCTGCTTCTGGCCAACCCGGAGCAATGGGAGGGCTTCAGAGGGGCCCACTGAGGCGAGCTGCACGGAAGGGCGACCTTGGGGAGCTTGCTCGGTCGCACCCCGGCTCGGGAATCCTGCGGCCACCCCCCGCCTCCTCTGGCTCCCCCTCTTTCCCAAGCATCTCCCAGACCTCCACTTGGGGGAGAGGGCCTGGCCTTGAACCCGGCCCTGCCACCTCCTCTCCGCCATGCCCCGGTGGCCTTGCGAGCCTGTAAGATGAGCTCCACTCTTGTGGCATGTTTCGTTCCAGGGACGTTGGCCTTTGCACAGGGTGCTGCCGGCGGGAAGCCACCTTGGCAGAGCGTCTGGCTTCAATCTCTGCGGGGAGCGCTGTTGTGGGCCATGGGGACCTAAAGGTGGCGGGAGCTGCGGAGCCCCCCTTCCAGGTCCCCTTTGTGAGTCCTCAAGGACAGGCCCAGCCGTGGCTCCAAGCACCGAATCCCCGAATAGCTTCCAGCCTGTGAGGTCCTCCCTCACGGAATGTGGGGCAGCGAACCCACGCCCTCCTTCGCCATCCCTCTGCGGCCTCTCCTTCCCCAGAGTTGGCAGGGATCCGCTTCCCGTCGTCATTCAACTTTGCCTCTTCTCTGGCTTCGTCCTCGCTCCCCGGCTAACTCAGCCCCACGAAGAACGCTGGGGGCCTCGCTGGTTCCGCCCATTTCTCCGCCATCAGGGCTCTCTGGGCCCGCCCTCCGCGTCCAATCGATCGCACCCTCGTCGCCATCTGGTAGATGTTTTCCTTTTCCTGCTCCGGCTTCTGCTGTGGGGGGTGTTCTTGGTTGGTAACTGAATAGCCGTCTTTTTCATCGGCGATTAAGCTCAGATTGCCAGAGTAGGTGGCGAAGGGCAGAATCTTCAGCTCTTTTGCTCTTCGAGACTCATTATTGCCTTCCGTCCCTCTAGGGGGCGCCAACAGTCGTGGGCTGTGCCAGCTTCCTTCCCTCCCTTTGGCTGCTTGCCCAATGTCTTGTTTATCACTGGAATCGGTCAACTCAACCACTGTGTGTCCTAGAGCCGGTAGCATGGGGTTCTTGCCCTGGAAGTGGTGTGTGCCGTGCTACTGCCAGTGTTCCGAAGTTCTGGGTAGGCTGGAGCTGTCACTTCCTGCACTACTTACTGTCCAAGCGCCTTTGACTGTCGTGGTCTTCTGGGAGACCTAGAACCCCTCCCCTGTTTCTCAGTACCCTCACGTTGAGCTTGGTCTGCTTTCCTTAGAGTCATAATTTGTTTCTCTTCTTCCCATTGTCCGTGCCTTCCTCCTCTTGCATTCCCACTCAGTAATCCCCCCTTTGTCTTGTCTCCCAGCATGGGAGTTCACATTCTGCTAGTTGTTTCCATCGTGCAGGCTAAGAGTTAGGCTTTCCCAATTCTTGTTTCTCTCTTAAACCGCTCAGGAGCAGTGCATTGTGGCTCCACGCTCTCTTGGGGATCTGTAGACTTCTCGGCCTCATTTTCCTTTGTCTCCAAAGACTGCTCTGTAGATTCCAAACTTGTTGAACTGCTCTGGGGGGCCACGTTCTCCTCAGGTATTCACAGCTTCCCTGTTAGTTAATCTGCTTTGCTCAGGCTTAACTGAGTTTTCTTGCTCCAGGGATGCCCTCCTGTTGTATTCCCCCTTATATTCGGCAGGAATGGTTGGAAATCTTCTGTTTTTTTAAATGACCATTTTGTTCCCCTGAAAGAATGTACTCAGTTTTGCTGGATAGATAGTTCTGGATTATAAACCTAGATCTCTCACCTTCTGGAATATCATATTCCCCACCTTCTAATTCTTTTATGTGGCAGCTGCTAAATCCTGTGTAATCCTGACTGTAGCTCCATGATATTTGAATTGTTTCTTTCTGGCTGTTTGCAGTATTTTCTCATTGGCTTGGGGGCTCTTGAATTTAGCTCTAGTATTTCTGGAAGTTGTCATTTGGGAATTCATTTCTGGAATTGATCTGTAGATTCTTTCCATTTTTATTTTATTCTCTTGTTTAAGTATATTAGTGTACTTTTCTCCCGTATTTTCTTGTATTGTGATGTCCAGGCTTTTTTTAATCATAACTTTCTGGTAGTTCAATAATTCTTAAATTGTCTCTCCTGGATCTGTCTTCCAGGTCATTTTTTCAGTGAGATATTTCAGATTTTCTTCTTTTTTCCATTCTTTTGATTTAGTTTTGTTGCTGTCTCATGATATCTCATGGAGTCAATGAATCCTTAATTCCAGTTTTTAAGAAGTGATTTTCTTTCATAAGCTTTTGAGCCGCCTTTTTCATTTGGCCCATTTCTTCTTACATTGCTTTCATTTCCTTTCCCTGTTTTTCCTCTGCCTCTCTTAATTGCTTTTTGAAATCTTTTTTGAGCTCTTTCAGAATCTTGAGACCAATTCATGTTTTTCTTTGAGGCTTTTTGTGTTTGTTTTGCTTTCACTGTACCCTTCTATCTTTATGCCTTGCTCTTTGTCTCCATAAACATTTTTTTTATGGTTAGGTACCTTTTGTGTGTGTGTGTGTGTGTGTGTGTGTGTGTTTGCTTATTTTCCCAGCATTTTTTTTTGACATTCACTTTTATCTTAAAGATGGGCTCTGTTCTCAGGTCACTCTCTTAAACTTCATTTCTTCCTTGATGCTACCCACAGCTCTATTTCTGGGTTTCTGCAAGTTTCAGTTCTTCCTAGGTGGTACAATAGTCTGTGGGCTGAGAGCTCTGAGAGTCACCTCCCACTGCTGATTCAGTCACCTCCGAGGATAACTGATGGCTTGCAGAGCTCAAAGCACTGTGAGCTGCCCTATGCTGGGGCTTAAAGTCTAGCTTCAGGCTTGGTGGGGGCCTTTGGTGTCCCTGGGCTTGATCACAGGTCAGGCACACTGTGGACTGTGTGGAAAGGAAACTAGAACAAGTTCTGGGTTCTGGACTTTCTGCCGCTGTGTTGGAACAAGCAACAGTGGGAATAGTAGAGAGAGAAGAAAGTGACAAGACTGACAGTTGGTGAGGGAAGGGGCAACTGGGAGTGGCAGTTGGCTTGTTGTAAACCTTAGCCAATGGCAAGCAGGCAGGGCAGTGGACAGGAGGAGAAGTGTCCTGTCCGCTAAGATTTACAACAGGGAATACTGCCAATATCTCCACAGCCCAGCTGGGGAAGCTTGCAGTTTTCTGGTTCTCCTTTTATTTTCCCCCTGCACTCTGGGATGTTGATCTGGTTTAGTAACTATCAAATTCCTATCACTGTCCAAGTGGTTCCTTATTTTTGGGGGGTGGGGTGTAAGAAAGTTGGGGTGGCAAAAAGGAGAGAAGAATGTTCTATATGTGTGTGTGGGGGGGGAATACGAGAATGTTTTGAAAGCACTTTTTCCACTTTTCAGTATCTGAAAACCCAGTGTTTTGTATGAGGAGGAACTTCTCTATGCACTGACTTGGTGAGGGGGCCAGATAGAGGAAGCACTGAATGAAGGTTCTTCTCCTGTATGAAGTGGGTAACACTGTGTCTATTTCCTATGAGGGAAGGAAACACAGCTGCTTAGGAAAGTGGGGACAAGACATGACAGAGGGGTGGAAAGTAAATGTTCTACACTAATGAAGCTGTTCTTGACTTTCTCCACTGAGGTTTTAGAGCCTGTTGTAATAATGTTGTGATTAATAAAGTGTTGAGTGTAAATAAAGATGGTCAGTCTGTATGTCATAAAGTACATTGTATTTGGAGCTGAGGCCAGGCCTCACAGGCTGGTGGAGGGTTTCTCTTGTTCCTGTCTATGCTATAGCTGTGCTAGTTTTCTTAATTTCAAAATCTTAGCAGTAGACAGCAAGCAACAAGAAAAATTATGACCTTCAGAGCTGGTTGGGCCTGTCTCTTCAGGCTGAAGAAAATAGCAGCGCCTCTATCCAGAGACTTGGAACAAAAGCCCCTCCCCCTTCCCATGCCAGCAGGAAGTGCTCTAGTTACAAGACCAATTGCCACTCCCAGTTCCCCCTTTCCCCATCAACTGTCAGTCTTGACAATCTCTTCTCTCTCTAATATTCCCACGGTTGCTTGTTCCAACCCAGAAGCAGAAAGTCCAGAACTTGTTCTAGTTTCCTTTCCACAACTGCCTTGCCCTGGGAATCTGCTTTGAGCCTTGGGAAGGGCTGGCTAGTTTGGACTCCCACCACTGGCCAGCACCCTGGAGACTATCTTCCCTGGGGATAGGGTAGGGCTGGAGGCCTTGCTCTGGGGTTTAGGTCCTCCCTATGAGCTTGGACAGAGGCTCCTGGCCTCACTCCAGGCTTACACAGATCAGGTGCTGAGCATAGGCTGCCTTCCACTAGGATTACAGACCTGACAGTGGAGCCTTGAACTTTAGTGGGTGTGTGTTGGCTGCATGGCTGTTGGCTTGGCAGGGTCTCAGGGTCTGGATGTTGGTTTGGGTCCAGGTTCAGAACCTGGAACAGTAGATGGGGGTGGGGGGCTTGCTATTGGCTCAGCCATGCTCTTTGGTGTAGCCTCCTAGTGGCTGTGATCTCCTTTCACCCCAGGGATCCTGGTGCTCCCTGGCTACCTTTCAAGTTGTTCTCTGCGTAGAAGTTGCTTCTGTCCATCTCTTGTTGGCTCTTTATTTGTTTGGGGGCGTTCTTTAAGGGGGCAGGAGAGGATTCTCCTGGTGCTCCGAGCTTTCCCTGCTTCTGCTCCACTCCTCAAGCTTCATGGCGTCCCCCACAGCCCTGCTCATATTGTGTCCCCCCAGTTCCCTCTGTTGCAGTCCCAGTCAGAGCAAGCAAGCTTCTTCCTTTTCGTGTCCCAGGGCCTTGGCAAGGGGGCAGGGGCAAGCTGAGCAGCCTTGTGGGTATGCGGTAGGGGGTGACGGCTGAGGGCCCGACCTTCTCCGCACTTGGGGGCAATGCCGTCATTCGATCTCTTCTGAGTACACACAGTCCCCATCTGGGAAGGCTGGAGGAATCACGAGGAAAATGTCGCAATGCCGTCGTGTGGTGATGCAATGCAGCGGGCTCAGCTGCCGTCTGTAACTTCTACCTGGGCCTCCCGAGGCTAGTCCGGCTGGGCTTTCTCTGGGCAGCTCAGGGCCCCTGTCCAGAGGCGCCGATGGAAGGAGTTGGGGAACCGCCCCCCTCCTCCATCTGCCAGACTGTGGAACCTCCCAGCGCTGTCCCCACGGCCTGAGCCGGCCATGTGTGGCACCTCTTCCCAGTGTGCTGGGCGCAAACCCAGAGACCTCGGGGGCAGGATCCCGGGTCCCGCCAGATGGGGCTCCTGGAAGGCAGGGGCTGTCTTTGCCTCCTCATGGGCCCCCCACACTCGGGGAGCTGCCTGGCAGCCAGCAGGCCCTCAGTGGACACTGCTGGGTTCTGGGGTTATTGGTGAGCGTGCCTCTGAGTCTGGGTCCAGCCAGCTCCTCTCACGTCTGAAGATCTCCCTTGGCCCTTCCTGGGTTTCCTTTTCATTGCCCCCTCTGCAGGCGCCTCTTCGAGGTCCCCGCCCAACGCTCTCCCCAAGCTTTCCTCAGTTTCCCTCCGCAGCTCCTGCTGTTTCCCGAGGTCAGACTACTCCCTGATCTCCCCCACACCCCTACGTCAGGCCAGTGCCCATCTTGCCGGCAGAAAGCCAGGACGAGAGCAGGGTTTCGGCTTGGTGGCCCTCATTGCAGGGGCAGCTGGTTTGGAGGGGTCTAGCCTGGGGAGAGAACCTGTAGACGGGGCCTCCCGCCAGTCACTGTCTGCAGGAGGCTGTTGGGAGCGGCTCTCTCCCTTGTGATCTGGTGGGTGGTGATGAGGAAAGAATGGTCCTTTATCACAGTCCAGTGGTGTTCCGAGGGACACAAAGGGCAGTCAGGAATGGAACGGAACCCCTAGGAGACGTTCCGGGGCCTCCCCCCACTTAGGAAACCCAACCAAGCCAACTGGCATCTTCCACCGTCAGGGCTCCAAGAATGTGTCCCGAGCGGGGTGCTGTCATGTTCTGTGGAGGGAGGATTCCTGAGGCTCCTGAGGCCCTCTCCCAAGTGCCCGGCCAAGGGGAAAGGACCCACTTGGGCCACAATGTTGCCAGCTGGGCTTTTGGAGGTGCCAAAGGACTGGAAATGGAGGGGATCGACGTCCCTCCGTGGGGGAATGGCCGAACCCAACGGGGCACGTGATGGAGATAGACTGCTGCCGTGCTGGGAGGAGGGGAGAGCTTGAAGGGAAACGAGCAGAACCAGGAGAGCCCCAGACCCGAGGCGACAGCACTGCTGGGGAAGGATCGCAGGCCATTGACTGACTCCTCTCAGCCATGTGAGGCCCCAGGATGAAGAGGCCCTCGATGCCCCTCCAGGAGAGCCGCTGGGCTCTGCTGCAGGTGGAAGCCTTGTTTACTTGGGCTCATGTTCCAGGGCTTGGCTTCTCTAAGATCATTCACGTGCACAGAAATGCACAGTGTGGAAGGATAATCCATGTCGAACCCAGATTGAATGGCCTGCCAGGGCCAGAAGGGGGGAGGCGAGGGAGGGGTGGAGATAAAGTCGATCACGTAACTTAGGGAAACTTGAGTGGAAATTTGTTATTGCCTGGGATTGGTCAAAAATAAACAAGAAGCAGCAGCGCCCGACCCTGGTCTTCTGCTTCTAGACAATGGCTCCGAGGACATCGACATCCTGCCAAGTGGGCTGGCCTTCCTCAGCACCGTGAGTCACTGCTCTCTCCGTAAGACCCCAAGAAGCAGCCCCAGGGCAGGGCGTGGGCATGCAAAGGGCATGAGGGGGCTCTCTGCTGGCCACCCAAATCCACGGGCACCACTATCCTGCCCTTGCCAAAACCTTGATCATCCCTCCTCTGCCCTTTGATTGCCCCCGGGGAGGCTTCTGTTTCCTTAAAGTTTAGTGGATAGAGCTGTGGGCATGGACATAGGAAGACCTGAGTTCAAATCCAACGTCAGACACTTATTAGCATGACCTGGCATAAGGGTTAAAATGAAGCCTTTGACTAAAATATGTGATTCAAAGTATTATTGCTCAAAGTGATCTTTAATAGCTTTTATTTACAAAAGAGGTGGAAAGAGTGAAAGTAGAGAAATACAAAAGGGTAGAGAAGACCTACTCAGCCAGGACTTGTTGACCTTCAACCAGATTGAAACTCTCTCCAGAAGACAGGAAGGGAAAGCCAGCTGTCCATCCACTCACCCAAGTTCCTTCCAAGAGTTAGGTCAGATGACTCGAGCTGAAGGTGATTCCTGAGGCTGACTTTCTTCCTTGAGTCCACTTCCTTCTTGGAGTTGACTTCCTCAGACCCAGAAATTCAGGGCCTTTTCGAGTGGCTCCTTGTCCCTTCCCCCTTTCAAAAGGGCCAATCACCGCTTCCAAATTGTCCAGCGCTGCCCAGGGGGCAGTGTTTGTGGGAACCAGTTCCCACCTTCTGGAGGGGTGAATACCCATCAAAGGGTTCATAGTTTCTGAAGGTGTGAACTCTTAAAAGAATTCTCAAGTTTCTGGCTGTTTGAGTTTTAAAAGGGGTGGAGTATCTGGAGTATCTCCAAGTATCTTGTAGGGTGTGAAATCTCTAAGTGGTTTTCGAGCTCCTCCACCTAGTCCAAGCTTGTGTTGATTCAATCAAAAGGCAGACAAAGGAGAGTTCATCCTGTCTTCACAATCTAGTGAGGTACTTCAATTAGTGTTGACTCAGGATGGACAATAGAGAAAAGAATTCTCTTTCACTCTGGACAGGTTACTTAATCTCTCTTTGCCTTGGTTTCTTCAACTGTAAAATGGGGGCAATAATAGCACCAACCTGCCAGGCTTGTTGGGAGGATGAGATCAGAAACACAAAGGGCTTAGCCCCGAGCAGATGCTTGTTTCCTCCCCACTAAAGCTCAGATTACACCAGGAGCTGGGTTTGGGGTCCTTGGGGCCAAGGGGTGCAGCAGCAGTGTCTCTGCCTCCTGGCCCCTCAGGTTGGGGGCAGAGGCTGGAATATGAGTCCCTTGAATCCTGGAATTGGCTTTCCCCTGGTTTTGGCAGGGGCTAAAATACCCAGGAATGCCCAGTTTTGCACCAGATAAGCCTGGAGAAATCTTTCTGATGGACCTGAGTGAGGACAGGCCGAGGGCCCGGGCCCTGCCCATCAAGAATGAGTTCGATGTCCAGTCATTCAACCCACATGGGATCAGTGCCTTCGTTGACAAAGGTAGGACTCCTTTGGGTGCCCCTGGAAGGGGAGGGATGGGAAGGGACAGTGGGGCCGGGTGGGGGGTCCCTCAGTGCCCACCCTGAGAACACTGTGCCCGTGACAAACGCTTTCCGCCTCAAGAGTGATGGCAGAAGGGCAGCAGGGGGCGAGTCTGCTCAGGCCTTGCGCAAGAACACACCTGCTCCGTGCCCGTTCCAAGCTCTCTCCACCTTGGGAGATGCTCTCCGAGAATGGCTGTGGCTCCGCGTCCTGGCCCTTCCCTGGACGGCAGCCCCGGCCCGTGAGAATTGGGTCAAAGAGAGGAGAGTCGGCGCGCCTTTGGCCCTGGACCAAGGGGTCCCGGAGCTTCTGTCTCAGCTGGATTTGAATTCGTTCCCTCCTTCGGCGGAGAAGCAGCTGCCCAGCCCCGAGGCGAGCCTCCTCCTCCTTCCCCGTACCACGGGCTCTCTTCCTGCCCTGTTTTGTCTCCGGCCTTGTTCTGGGCCTTGGCCTTTGGGCTCAGAATCAAACGTGGCTGCCTGCTTGCTTCAGCATCTCCCAAATGTGCCTCCTCCACATGCCCAGAGACCCGCCTGGCCTGGCCTCCAGCCTCCTAACTGGTGGCTCTGCCTCGAGCCTCCACACGAGTGGCCGAAGGGGCCCCTCGCTGGCGGAGCTGTTCCTGCCAAGAGAAAAGGTCAGCTGCCCTCGCTGGCAGGGAGCCCGCCTGGGATTAGCAGAAGGACCTCGCCTCCGTCCCCAGCCTCAGGAGAGACTGCCAGAACAGCCCTGGGTGCCGAGAGGGCTCTGGCACCACAGGTGGACGTGCCCGTGGCTAAGCGCGTGGCCCGTGGACACACACGGAGAGTGTGCCAGGAACAGGGGCTTGGGGCCCAGACAACAGTGCTTAGGGACAGAGGTGCTGGTCTTGGAGTGAGGAAGGCCAGTCAAAGCCCGCTCTGACTGGTACCTACCTCAGCGTGGCCTTGGGCAAGTCATTTCTCTCCCTGCGTCCGTTTGCCTCCAAATGGGAAGGGCGATACCTGTAGCCCCTCGTCCGGCCTGGCTGTGAGAGGAGTGGGGGGGCTGGGAGAAGGCCATCTTGCACGTGCCCGGAACCAGGAAGCTCTTGGCATTCTCCAGGCAGAGCCACGACGGCGGAGTGGCAGGGGGAAGTCCAGCTGAGTACCACCCCCACGACTGGCCCACACACAGAGGACGTGCCCCGCCGAGTCCCTGTCGGGGCATCCAAGAAAAGGAGCTCCCAGCCTGGGATGGCGTCTGGGAGATCCAGGACAGGGAGGGGCCCTCAGCTGGCGGAGGAGCTGGGAAGGGCTCGGGTGGCCGCTTCCGCACCCACTACAGGATTCTGGAGCAGCTGGGCCGGGCACCCGTGGAAAGCAGGCGTGGCACAGGCTCTTCGTGGCAGCCTTCTGTCCAGGGTGGAGCCTGAAGGACGATAACGAGGGCCCGAGCGCCGGGCCAACAGGAGCCCTGGGAGTTCTCGGGACTGTCGAGCCGGCCGGGGTGCAAATTCAGCCTTGGGCTGTGGAACTTTAAGCACGGCCACCCCACAGGCGGGTCACCAGATCCACAGCCAGGCCAGGAGGGCAGGGATCAGGCTCTGCCCACGCCGTGGGTCCTCGGCTTTAGCGCTCCCCAAGACCCTCGAATAACCCCCAAGTCACTACGACGAGGCCAGCTCGGGGAGCCCCGCCAGAAGCACACCCTGACGTCATGTCTGCATTCAAGGAGCGGGCCGGAAGGAAGAGTGAGGAAGAAAAGAATCCCACAAGGAGAGCTCTTTGGTGAGAGCGACTCCCGGGGCTGCCACGTGGCTGAGCCTGGAGGCAGGAAGATTCCTCTTCCTGGGTCAAACCTGGGAAGTCACTTCACCCCTGGTCTCAGTTTCCCCATCTGTAACGTGGCCCCTTCAGGATGCCTGTCACAAAACCCGAGGCGGGGTCACAGAGAGTAGAGCGTGACCGAGAAGGACGGAACCACACATGCCAAAGAAAATGCCTTCCAAAGCCAGCCTCAAGGAAAGCTGCCGCTTAGACCGAGTTCAGGTAGAATTTCTGGAGGACGAGAAGGAAGGTTTTCTTTTGAAAGGAGTTTAACCTATTTTTGCCAATGAGATGAGAGAGAAGGGAAGGAGAGCTCTGCAGGGAGGCTCAGAAAGAGCCTCTGTGTGAAACCAGAAGTGCAAGGTCCTCCCTGAAGTCACCTCCTGAGAGAAAGCTGCCCGAGAGCTGAAGAGCGCCGCGCCGTGGCCCAAAGCCGTCGAGTCCACGTCAAGGGAGGGAAGAATTCAAGTGCTGAGAAGCCACGGTCAGGCCCACCGTAAAGGAGCAAAACGCTATTCCGGGAGGCAGAGGATGTTCCAAAGCGGGAATGAGCTTTCCCAGAGGAGAGCCGAGGACTTACAGGCGTTCCTTATGAAAAGCCCAGAGCTTCCGGGAAACTCCGACATTCAAACACAGGCGTTAAGAGAATCCCCACCAGGCAGGCAGGCCCAAAGGACAAGCGGACAGCTGAGCCGTCGGATGCCCCTTTGGAGCCCTTAGAAGAAATCCAATTGGGGAAGGCCAGAGGACGATTCTGTGATGCCTCAGTGACCCTGGGGAGCACCAGGAAAGGAAGAGGAAGGGAACGAATGTCTCGTAACCAGGACCGCAAAGGGGGCAGGGAGAGCGAGCGGAGGCCGGCCAGAGGAAGGGAGGAGGGTGCCCATGCCCACACACAGCTGCGCACAGAAAGGCATTTCGCTTACCAATCCACAGAAAAGGGAGGAATTAGGACCAACACTCAAAGATGAGTAGCTTCATTCGTTACATCCAAGCAGTGATAGTAAAGAGAGAGAAATGGAGCAAAGAGGCCAAGAGTCGATTAGCTGACTGCCCCGGACGTCGCTGCATGGATCGAAGCTCAGCTCACCACTGACAGGGGATCCCTCAGGCCCAATCTCCAGTCAGAAGAGCTCCCGTGGAGCCTTGGTCTCACCTTTATAAGCCGTTTTCTCCACCCACTGGCTCCCCCACGTCAATCCCAGGAACCAGTCATAGTTCCTTAGTTTGCCTGGTGCCGCCCAGGGCGGGCTGTACCTGTGGGATCAGTTTCCTGCCTTGTTGGTTTCAACTTCCTTTCTCCGAGGGCCTGTCTAGGCCTTCACTTCTCGATGGTAAACGCTGATTGATGACATCAAAACAAAGCGACACAATGGGGGGGTTAGTCCAATCCTAGACAAGCTCTGAGAATTGGGGTGTCATTTTGTCCGTGTGGTGGCAGAGAACTGGAAACGGACGGGATGACCATCAAGTGTGTGACGGCTGAATCCACGTGAAGCGGGGCTGGTGTGCGAGAAGGGAGGGTGAGCAGGACCACTGGAGAGAAGCCCAGAGCCGCGTACAAGGCACGCGCGCCGAGGCGCCAGTAACGGCAGCCTCAAGGCCATCAGCTCTGCCCGCGATGCTGCCCACCTCCCGTGGCCCCCGTGGAGGGGGGGGCTCGGCCATTGGGCTCCAGTTCTTTAATGCACAGACTCTGCTCTTCTTGCTTTCTCTGTGAAGGCGTGGGGGTGGGCAAAGAGGCAATCCAGGCTTTCATTGGGTGAAAGGACAGAAGAAGAAGAAAATAGCAAAGTTTGAACATGTTTAGAGCAGTGCCTCCGCCTTGCCTGCCTATCTACCAGGTGATCATTTCCAGAGCATTTGCACCCACTGGCTCCCCAGGTCCCCTTCACCCACGGTGGGGGGGGCAGGCGGAGGCCACAGAGGCAGAAACTGAGGCTCCAGGGGGGAACGTGAGGTTGGAGGGGAACCTCGCCTTGCCATCGCCTCTGTTTTGCCCATCCCCCTTGGCCCCGTACCCACCTTGTAGGATGGGCAGCTCCCAGGGAGAACGGAAGCAGAGCCCAGAGCCAGGTCCAGCCCTCCTCTCCAGGGACCTTCTCAGTTTCCACATGTGGACATTAATTCAATGAACACCCACTTGGGTGAATTCTGCCAAGCCCTTCCCAGAATCCCAAGGGCCTTCCCCACCTTGGCCTGTGTGGCCAGGCTTCCTGAACATTCCCACTGCTAGACACGCCTTTCCCCCTCTGGGCTCTTCCGGTGATCATAATGCCTAGCAGGTCAGGTTTGGCATGAGTGCCAAGGCTACAGTATCATCTCACTCAAGCCAGGCAGCAGAGGCAGCCTTGTATCGTTATCCCCATTTCACAGAGGAGGAAACTGAGGCCGAGAGAGAAGAAGCTGACATTCTCTTCCCTGCCAGGGATAAAGGGGGCTCAGGCACCCATTCTTCCCTAGCTCCCCCCATACTCAACTCCCTGGGACACACAGCCAGGAAAGATGGCGCTGATCCCTGAGGAGGCCAGACAGGCCATGTGCAGTGTCCTTCCCGGCAGGATTAGAGGCTCCCCTTGACTTCATCAAAGCATCCGATACGTGCCTCTTGCTCTGGCTGTGGGAAAGACAAAGGTGTTTGCCAGAAAACAGCTTCCGTGCAGGCATTCAGGCCAGCAGCCTGGCAGAGGGACCTCTGTTTGGCACCCATTTTATCCAGGAGCCAATGGAAAAATGGTCCACTTCCTGCTCTGTGGAATGACTCAAAATGGGGAGGGCCCCGTCCAATGGCATCATGCCACTGGCTACCTGGGCCATCTGCAAACTTCTCTGGACTTCTTGTCATTCCCATTTGGACGGCAGCTCCTTCTTGGTGCTTGTGTCCCTGGGGCGCAGCCCTGTGCCGAGTCCACAGAAGGTGCTTCAGAAGCCCTTTATTGACTGATAGTCAGGCCGGAATCATGAGTGAAATGCCCTTTGAAAACCCGACTTCCCAAGTGCGGAATGAGAAAATTGAGCTTCGGCCCAACTGAAAAAGATCTGAGGGGTGTAGTGGACCATCCTTCCACTATGATTCAACAGTTGGATGTGGCGACCACGAAAGCAAGCACAGCTTACAGGAATAGGGAGGGAGCATCTGCAATCAATCGTATTCAGTTCTGGGCAGCCCAGAGGAGGAAGAACAGTGGTGAGAGGGACAGCGACAGAGGAAGGCAGTCAGGCTGGTGAAGGGTCTGGTTGGAGGAACTGTGGGGGGATGGCGGGGGGAAACAGGGAAGGGAACACATTGGCTGTATTCAAGTGCCTATTCGAGAGCCTGGCAAAGGGAAGAGGGTGGGACCGGGAGCTTTGTTGGCAGGAAGGGTGTTGGGGGCTTCCTCGAGGGGGGGGGCTTCTCTTCCTTGGAGGGCCCCAGCAGAAGCAGGGGGGCATTGCCTGCTGGTACATCAGAGCAGGGATTCTTCGAGGGTAGGAGCTGCTCTTGGCGATGCCCACTGGCGGCCCCCTCTGGGGTTTCCAGCCACACTCGGTGCCTCTGAATGGCCCCCCACCAGCTCTGCTTCGGGAGGAACCGAGTCGCTCCCAATATGGCCCCGGATGCTGGCTGGCTTCTTGGCCCTCCTTGGCCCCTCAGGCCCCTGGGTATGAGGCCTCTCCCTCGTCTGACATCTTCTGGGGCAAAGCCGAGTGGCCGCTCACCACGTGCAGCCAGAGTTCTTGAGAACGGCAGCTTTTGAAGGGAGACGAGCCGACAAAGGCAACGTCTGCTCTGGTCAGGGTCAGGCCTCGAGCCCGAGGGCCAAGAAGGGCAGGGAAGCCCAGGAGGCGCTTCATTTGGCCTGTGTGGCCTCTGAGGGGTTCCTGGGGTGGCCCAGCAGGCAATTGGGAGGCAGGAGCTCAGGCTCAGGCTCAGGAGAGAGACTGGGGCTGGGCAGAAGCCTCTGGGAGCCAGGAAGTGTGAAGAGGGCCGTGGGAAGGGCGGCAGGCAGGCGGCCGTGGCCGACATCTCTAGAGCGCCAAAGTGCCAGGGGACGGGGTGCAGCCTCAGGAGGCCTGGCCATTCGAGGCCGGGGGAAGCGCCAGGCTCTGTCGAGGAGCTGGGGAAGGGCCGGGAGAAGCGGGCGCCTGGCTGCTGCCGAGACTCCCCCTTTCCTCCCCAGACCGTGGCGGCGCCGTGTTCTTGTACGTGGTCAACCATCCCCGAGGGATGTCCACGGTGGAGATCTTCGAGTTCCAGGGAGATGCTCTGCTCCACCTGAAGACCATCACCCACGAGCTGCTTTCCAGGTACGGGCCGGGCTCTCCTCTCCCTCGGGCGGCCAGAGCACTGCAGGCAGCCAAGCCTCTGCCGCTGCCTAAAGGGGTTCGTCCTCTGCGGGCTCCCGGGCCAGCCGCACCGGCAGAGCGCCCCAGATCACCAGCTCCTCCTCCAAAATGGAAGTTTGGCCTCGCTCTGCCAAGGGGCATCGCCCGTCCGAGGGCTGGCCAAGAGGTCCCTGCCCTCGAGGAGCTTCCGTTCTGGCAGGGGAGGGCACAGCGAGGGGACGGGACAGAAGGCCTCCCCCAGGCTGCTCTGCTTTGATGAGCCTCACTGGGGTGGGGAGCCTCATGGCCAGGGCAGGGGCACACCTGCACTGGCCACAGGTGCTCCTTTCACAGTAAAAGCTCCACTGCGGGAGCCGTGACTCCAATGCCACGTGGCCTCCCTTCTCCCTTCGCCTTTGAAGTCCAGTTCCTCGGGGCCACCCGGGAGCCTCCGAAGCCAGCGGACGCCCCGGCAAGCCCTGGTCTTGGCGTTTGCCAGCCGGCCGGCCAAGGGGGCCGATCGTCCGTGCAGGCTCACTCTGGCCTCTTTCCAGGGCTTCAGCCAAGCCGCCTCTCGCTGCTCGTAGACCCATGTGCGCGTGTACACGGGGCGGAGGCAGAGACGAGGGGAGGGGGCAGCCCGGGGATGGCGGGGGCTCCCCCGGAGCTCCTCCGCCAGGCCAGGCAGAGATGGGGCTTCCCCAGGGGCCGCTTAGCGCAGGAAGCTCTCCCAGGCGCCTTCGTTGTGGAGCAGCCTCCCGGAGGCCAGATGCTTCCTCGTCCTGAGCAGGGCCTTCGTGGATTCCCTTGTCTATTCCCTTTGTCTATTCCCTTCGTCTATTCCCTTCGTTGATTGCCTTGTCAGGAGCCTCCAGTCTACTTCCTTTCTTGGGGGGGGGGTGCTTTCTGGGCTCTTTTCATTGGAGGAGCAGCAGGGAGTGGAGCTTCACACCTCCTCTCTCTTCCCGCTCATTTCGGGAGGGAGCTTGTTCTTGGCGGTCACCGCTGGACTCCCCGAGGTCTGACCGGCCGCTGCTTGGGCCGGACTGAATGTCTCTCCTTCTCTGCCTTCCTCCCTCCGCCTGCTGCAGCGTCAATGACATCGTGGTTCTGGGACAGGAACGGTTCTATGCCACCAACGACCACTACTTCACCGGCCACTTCCTGTCCCAGCTTGAGCTCTTCTTGGACCTGCAGTGGACAAACGTGGTTTATTACAGTCCGGACGAGGTCAAAGAGGTGGCCAGTGGGCTCGGCTTTGCCAACGGCATCGCGCTTTCCCCAGACAGGAAGTACGTCCCCTCCTCGAGCCTCAGGGCAGACCTTTGGGGTGTGCTCAGGAGGTTCCCGGGGTGGGGGCAGGCGGGGAGCCTGTGGGGTTCTGTCAGCGCTGAGCATGGTGCCTCGAAGACCCCGAGCAGAGGAGGCCCTCGGGAGGGCGGACGGGGGCCCCGAGCAGAGGAGGCCCACCGGGAGGGCAGGAGTGCCCAGAGGAAGGACAGCTGCGAGCCCATCGCTTTGATCCCTTCTGCTCTCCCCGCCACAATGAGAACAATAGCTGGCATGTACGCTCTCTTGTCTTCCCACGCCGGCCCTGGGAAGGAAGTCACCCGCTTATCTCAGTTTTGCAGATGAGGAAACTGAGGTACAGTGTGACGTGACTTGCCCAGGGTCACACAGCTAGGTCCGAGGCCGCTGGAGCTCCGGTCTTCCTGATGGGGCGCCCCTAGTGCCCTCTCCCCCCTGCAGTTTGCCAGGCTCGGCAGGGTGCTCGTGGCTGCTCGAGGGGGTCTGTGGACGGCTGCGCAGGCCGACGCTCGCTTCTTTTGAAGGCACGTCTACGTGGCGGCGGTGACGGCTCACAGCATTCATGTCATGGAGAGGCACAACGACTGGCGCCTGACCCCACAGAAGGTAACGCCTCGGGGTGGCCTTCCCGACTCCCCGGAGGCCCGTCCTCGCCGAGGAGGGGCCTCAGCACACCCCCTTCCTTCGAGGTCCTCCACGTGGGCACTCTAGTGGATAACTTGTCGGTGGACCCTGCCACGGGCGACGTTTGGGCAGGATGCCACCCCAACGGCATGAAACTGTTGGCGTACGACCCCGCGGACCCCCCCGGATCAGAGGTACACGGGGGGGGGGGTCTGCGGCCCCAAGAGCTGATGAGATCCTGGAGCGCAAGGATGGAGGGAGAGCCGGGAGCGAGCCCCGGAGGGAGGCCAAAGTGGGGGGGCGCCTCCTCTCGGCTTAGAGGAGAGCTAGCGGGGTCTGCAGCATCAGAGGAGACAGAGGCCGCCGAGTGGCCGGGGGCCCCTTCTGGAAGCCTCCTTCGCTTCCCAGCCGGGTGACCCTGGGTAAGTCACCTACCCCCACTGCCTAGAGCCCTGGAGCCTGGATTGCTTCTGAGCAGCAGGTGGGAGGAGGGAGGGGCAGGCGCAGGCTCAGCAGGAAGGTGAGCGGTCCATCGGCGCAGGGAAGAGGCCCTCGGGGCGAGGCGGTCACTGTGGCCTTGGCTCGGCCATTCGCCCGCTCGGGAGGCTGCAGGAGGCCTTCAGGCCTGGGGCAGAGAGCAGAGGCAGCGCCCCGGAATCCAGGGAAGGAAGGGGAGCCCGGCCCCGCGCCCCCACTGCGGTGCCCTTCCTGGCAGGTGCTGCGCATCCGGAACATCCTCTCCCCGCGGCCCGCCGTGAGCACGGTCTACGCCAACAACGGCTCCGTCCTCCAGGGCAGCACCGTCGCCGCCGTGCACGGCCACAAGATGCTGGTGGGGACCGTGTTCCACAAGGCGCTGTGCTGCGACCTGCGGGCCCCCGGAGGCCCCCCCCGGAAATAAAGGCGCAGAGAGCTGGGCTGCCTCGCCTTGGCTCCGCCCGCGGGTGGGAGCCGGGGAAGGCGGGCAGCAGGCAAGAGGAGCCCCCCAAGCCCCTCTGCGCTCCCCCGGCGTGGGGGGTGGCCGAGTGACCCTCGGCCGGCTCTTGCACTCCTTCCCTTCCGGTCAGAATCAATACTGGGCTTTGCTGCCAAGGCAGAGGGGCGGTGAAGTGACTGGCCCAGGGTCACGCAGCTGGAAGTGTCTGAGGCCAGATTGGAGCCCAGGACCCCCGCTCCGGGCCCCCCCCGCTCTCGGCCCCCCCCGCTCCGGGCCCCCCCCGCTCCGGGCCCCCCCCCCCCCCGCTCTTTCACAATAAAGCTTCCTTCTCACCGAACGGTGACTCTTCAAGTGTTGCTTGAGGGGCTCCGTGCTTCCCGGGTTCTAGGTTCTCTGGTGCGAGACGGAGCCTAGAACAGGGCAGGTCACTCTAGAGGCGAGTCCCACGACCCGCTCAGGCACGTTCAGAGCCTCCTCAGACCACTCCAGCCGCCCAGACGAGCCCCGGCTCAGCGGGGAGCTCAGTCCCTGCGGTGGCCTTGGCCAAGTCACCTTCTCCGGACCTCGAGGACGGCGGGCGGGAGCTCTGGGGCTCTCTCGAGGCCCCGCCCAGTCAGCCGGCCCCCCAAAGGGCGAGGAGCAGCCTTCCAAGAGGAGCTGCAAAGGCTGGGAGGGGGGAGCGAGGGCCCCCCGGGCCACACCCGAAGGAGGGCTCCTTCGAGGCCCTCCCCATAGGAGAAGGGACTGGGGGAGAAACGCCCACGTCAAGGGTGGAGGAGGGGAGGCCCATGAAGGCTTTCCTGGAAGGCCCTAGCTGGAATGACGGGGGTCCCCACCCTTGGGAGATGCCGTGTCCGCTCTGCTGGCCCACTTCCTGGATGGCCACCAGCGAGGCTGCCTTGCAGAGGGGAATGTTTCCGTTCACCCTCCACGTGCAATCCACGGTTATGACGATGAGCCGAAGTCATAGGAGGGTCCCTAGCAAAGGAGAGCCCGATTGCTCGGCGGCAGCAGCTGTCTGGGGAGGGAAACATGGAGGACAACCTTCTGCGCTGGCTGCCTTGGCAAGCGGGCAGCGCCATCCCTCGATGGCCTTTGAAGCTGCCAGACTGGCCTTGGCGCTCCTGCATGTGGCCTGGGGACTGCGCCGATAAAGCCAACTCCCCCTTTGGGGAGGCTCTGGGGCAGGGGTCCCCCAACCGCGGCCCCCCACGCACTTCCGGAAGGGGCACCCATTGGTGGTCAGTGAGAGGAGCCCTGTATGTGGCGCCGCTCACGCACAGCACGGCTTCCGGTGACGTCATCCTTGGCGCGGTGCCTTGTTCTGAGAGTAGCTGAAGGAGAACGAGGCACCTCGCAAAGGATTAGGTGGCTGCACACTGGAAGATGTCAGCCTGGTGAGCGCGATCTGGGGGGGGGGGGATTCCGCGCTGTGTAGGCAGCTGCCCGGGCAGTGGTGGCGGTGCTGGGCTGTGCAAGGTGGGACAGGCCCATCCCCGCCAGCGCGGCAGCCTCCGCTGTCCCAGACAGCGTATTCAGATTTGTTCACAGTTTTTTGTAGTCCGGCCCTCCAGCGGCCGGAGGGACTGGCCTGGCCCCCGGTGGACGTTTGGGGAGCCCTGCCCTGCAGCTCTGTAGATTTGCTCGCCCTCTCCACACCAGTTGTCTTCGCATGGCGAGCCAGCATGTTGCTTCCTTTCTTGTTTGGACACCCAGCAGCAGTGAGAGCGGGGAGAGGTGAAGCTTGCCAATAAAGTGGGAAATAAGTAGAACACGGGAGCCACAGCTCTTTCTCATAGACGTTAAGGACGTGAATAGCGGCAATAGCCCGCTGGGGAAACCTGAATGGAAACAGAAAGGCACGTGCCTTTTTCTCAGTGGTTCGGGGCACCTAGCCCCCAACAGACCGTGCATAGGACATGGAAACCTCCCAAGCAAATGCAAAAGTGTTGAACGCTTCGGCTGCGACAAAAGGGAACATTCGGCAAAGGGCTGGGGCAGGCTGAAAATGAAGCGGCCACTCAAGAATCTGACCCCAAGGAATGGCTGGGCCAAAGAAGAGGCCAGAGGAACCTCCAGAATTTCACCAGAATCCAAGGCTGCAGCCAAAGCATCTTAGCGACAGGAGAACGCTTGCGTCAGTAAACACTGACAAAGAGTGAGCGAGCAGATCCCCAATGAAACTGCACTAGAGAGCTCCCAACAAAGGAGAGATGAGCACAATTGAAACTAAGACAATTGCAACCAAATAGTAAAGAACCCCATGTGCTGGCTTCCTGTGGGAGGGGAGCAACCCAACGGAAGCCATTCGTTGGAGTCTAAGGAAACCGACACGATGGTATCCACAATGAATTCATTGGCAGCAAAGAGGAGATGGAACTGGAATCCAACCCTCTCAGTGCAATGGACGAACCTCCACAAATGCAAACTGTCCAGCGAACAGAAGAGGAAATCAGATCCGGAAATAGCCCCATCTTAGAAGAGGAAACTGCTGAAGCCATCCAAGACTTCCCCAAGCAAAAGGCCCAGGACCAGCGGGATTCCCAAGAGAATTCTAGCCAATGGATTCCAATGGTATGTAGGCTATTTGGGAAAAGCGGCCAAGGAGTCCACGCAAGCAAGCGCCTTTTCTGGCGCAGATATGACTTGGTTAATGAAGCAGGAAGAGCCCAACCGGAGGAAGGGGAGCAGAGCCCAATCCCCCAAGGACTGCTCAGGAAAACTGTTCCGTCCCATAAGGTCAAGGCCATCGCCCAGGAAGGCAGGGCTGACCCAGGCGGAGGCACGCTGCCGGCACGATGGGCCTCTGCAGTAGCAAAGAGCAACGGGCCGGCTCTCTAGCTGCTACCAGAACCCAGCAGACCCCCTGGTTAAACACGGAGAATCGCCACCGGCAAAGCGCTGTCCTCACCTCGCTCTCCAAAGCACTGTGGCCAATAGAAGGCACCCAATGGAAGGAATTAGAGGGGCCACGAGGCGCCCCCTGCCGGCTGGCGTGGGGAATGCCAGTATGTAGGCGAGCGGCTTGTGGACGAAGACAAGCAGAGCGAGGAAGGCAACGTGGCAGGGGGGCCATTCCCAAAGGGAAAGCTCTGCGCCGTGCCCTGCCGGCGACCGAGAAAGCCCTCCGCGAAGGGAGGATCCCGCAGAAAGGACTCCTGAGCCTGGACGTTCATCCCGCTGAGCCCTCCCCCCCCCCCCCCCCCCAGGAGCCGGACTGCCGCCGACCGAGCCCACCGCCCAGAGCGAACTCCCGCCCTAGCCACTAGGGGCGCTGTCCAAAGGCCGACGCGATCGGTGCTGCCCGGCTTTGCATTGAGGGCATGAGGTGACCGACAGGTCCAGGGTCACACAGCCAGGAAGTGCCTGAGGCTGGGTTCCAACTCTTGGGTCCTACTAAAGTTAAAGCTAGGCGCCACAGGGGACAGAGAGGCCGTCCTGGAGTTGGGTGGTTCTGGGTTCAAATTTGAACACCGACGCTTCCTAGCTGAAGGACCTTGGGCAAGTCACTGAACTCCCTTTGCTTGGCCCTTGTCCCCCGGGGCGCCCAAATCGAGCTGAGACAGCACTACCGCCGCGCCTGGAGGAGCATCTCTCCCCTTAGCCAAGTGGTCAGTCCCCACCCAAAGGCCCAGGATGGCGCGTTGATCGGGTCACCCCTCGGAGCCTCCCAGCAGTCTTCTGCAGCTGCTCCGGCCTCACCTGGCCATTTCTCTAGGGTGTCCCCGCCCGGTGCCCAGCGAGCCCGCCCTTCCCTTCTTCCTCTGGGGCCTTTTGAATGATCCTTTAAGGCCCTCTTCAAATAGCACCTCCTCCAGGAAGCCTTCCCTGATCCCTCTCGGTCATTCCACAGTCAGGGGCGAGCTTGCCCCGCCCCAGGCATCACCTCTGCTTCTCTGGCTCCTTCCCGTCCTTGGGGATCTCCGGGCACCTTTGGGCTGGAGCTCCCTGCAGGTGGCACCCCGGCCAGCCTCCCGGCCGTCCTCGGAGCCTCACTGCAAGCAGAGCCCTCAATGGAGGCTCCGGCAAGTGGCGCCCCCGCAGCCTCCGCCTCCACAGCAGTCGGGCCAGCGAGGGCCCGCCCCG